>NC_069715.1:21510975-21698475 GCF_027358585.1 Pangasianodon hypophthalmus | reverse complement strand
AAAAAAAAAAAAAAAAGGCAAATATTAAGCTTTTAATGGTCTTAACAACAAATCATTGGTCAGAAAATGAGCAAGAATGAAACAAATACACTGCTGAGAGCTCATGTGCCTCCATTTACTCGTTTACTTTTGCTGCAGTGAACTGTTTGGGGAAAAGCTACAGGAGAAACAGGGAAATTCACTTATATAGTCTTCTTGTACGTAAAGGTAAATCATGATAATGATTAAAATGTTTGATGTAAAATTCAAAATTTTTCAAAAATATCTTCTGGGATTTTTTTTTTTCTTAAAAGATTGTTATTATTTTATTTGGTTATCTGCCACATCTGATGCAGCCCTTCAAGGACCACAAGGCTTAAACATTTAAAGCAATTAAACAGTAAAGCTTCCCATACTAACTTCCTTTATCTATTTGTTTAATTCTTGCTAATTTCCTGACCAAAAATTTGTTGGTCAGACCATTAATATTTTGCCATTTGGGGCTTGGCCTATATCTTTCTTTTTTATTTATTTATTTATTTATTCATTCATTCATTCATGCATGCATGCCCAGGAGTGTATACACTGTGTATTGAACTAAACTGCATTAATAGTCAGAAGATTCCTATTCTATGGAAATGTCAACTAAACTATGCAATAAATTGTATTAGCTGTTGGACGAGAAAGTTCATTTTAGCATGAACTAATTTTTAAATATGTATGTTTAAAATCTATATATATTTTAAATATTATTAAATATCCTACAGTTACTGTGGCTTCAATTTTAAAATGTATATTCTCTGTAAGAGCTACAAAAGCATCTGATCTGACGTCCAATCAGGGTCTAACAGTTGTGTTAGATTAGTCCCGATGATATGTGTTCAGATTGCTCCTGGGGGCGGGGCATTTCCCCTTTACGCACATCCCATAGCCTGGCGAAGACGTCATCACGTACCGACGTTTCGGGACAGCAGGAACCTGGAGATTGGGGTTGCCAGATTGGGCGTGCTTTTATCCCACTGTTTTTTTTTTTTTTTTTTTAAGGCACTATAGTTGAATACTTGCATTAAAGTCAAATGGAATTTTAGCAACACTAATATTGCTACTGCAGAATAATAATAATAATAATAATAATAATAATAATAGGCTTCAGGTACACCAAGATGAAAGAATGATTATATTCTGAAACTCTGGTCTTGCTAACTTTTTCCTATATATCTACCAAAAACATTTACATTTACATTTATGGCATTTGTCAGACAAATTTATTCAGAGAGTCTTTATCAATAAATACATCCTCATACTGGTTCAGTAGGGACTAAAAGAAGGGACTCTCTTAGTCTAAGTGAACTATCAGTCTGAAAACCCTATTTGGGAGATTAGTGTAGTATAAAAAAAAGGCATAAGACATGGGTTTTATTTTTTCAGATAACTGAGACAAATGTTTGGTTTAGTCTTTGTTAAAACTGTAGAGATTGCTAGACTAGTGAGATAGTTCACTGCTAGATATACAGTTCTATCTAACCTTATACTGCCTTGCAAATTTCTACAGACGAGCTCCAGTTGTTGCATTCAATATGGAAACAGCGATATGTTAATGTGGTGACAGAACGTAGACTACTATAAGGAAAAAACTTGCATTCCAAGACCCGCTCAGCAGTGATGATCAGTTCTCAGCTCACCTCAGAGCAGCTGAGGAGAGCACTTTAGGTTTGTCCATAGACTTAATCGCCCATTATGTTTAGCGTTCATGGGATGCTACATTGCCAGACTTTAAGTTCGTGTTGAGATATACAATACACACACACTAAATGACCAAAGGTTTGTAGACACCTGACCATCACACCCATATGTGCTTGTTTAATATCCACTCTTCTGGGAAGGCTTTGCACTAGATTCTGGAGCGTGGCTGTGGGGATTTGTGCTCATTCAGCCACAAGAGCATAAGTGGAGTCGTGTAATGATGTTGTGTGAGGAGGTCTGGGGTGCAATCAGCATTCCAGTTCATCCCAAAGGTGTTCAGAGGGGTTGAGGTCAGGGCTCTGTGCAGGACACTCGAGTTCTTCCACTCCATCCTTGGCAAACCATGTCTTCATGGATCTCGTTTTGTGCACAGGGACATTGTCATGCTGGAACATGTTTGGGCCTCTTAGTTCCAGTGAAGACAAATTGTAAAAGCTACAGCATACAAAGACATCCTATACAATTGTATGCTTCCAACTTTGTGGCAGCAGTTTGGGGAAGACACACATATGGGTGTGATGATCAGGTGTATAGTGTAAGTGTAAATTAGAATATCACTAGCTATGTCTCAAATGGTGTATTCCACATAGTTTTAATATGAGTCATATGCTCATATTGGGAAACTTGGTGGAACTGCAAACAGGATCAAAACTGACTTGTGGTCTGGCGTCCACAATTTTTTGGCCATATAGTGTGTTGAAGGGTAAGGGGGTTGAAGGGTATCACACGTAGCAATGATATCCAGTAAGTATGTGAGTATATGCGGGATATATGACATAACTGCGAGTGTTTGTAAGGGCAATTGGTGACGAAAATACAAACCTGATTTTAAAAAAAATTACTCGTAAAACACTGATAACCAAATCAGCTTGTTACAAATAAATATTTAACTTAAGTTCAATTTTGAGTATTGTGTAATTTTACCCATTAATAACGTGATAGGAAAAATGATAAAGTGCATTATTAGCTATTGTGTTAATAGTAGTAATATGCGACATGATTCAGAAATTAACAGATAACGTAGATTGTGTTGTAAAGCAAAATAATAACTCAATAAAATGTAATGGTTTAACTGGAGTCAGAGCAGTGTATAGACAAATGCAAGCACAACATATCAGAAATGCACAGTTGATGTAGTAGACATTCAGCATTGTCAAATATTAATTTTATAGCACTGCTGAATTCTTGAATCTGATTGATCAGAAGGTGTTGATTCATTTTCTATACCAGCATCTCGGACTGTTGTGCCAGTTGTAATTTAAATGATAGGTTTATATTAATGCGCTCGTTCTAATAGTTATTATTTCTTTAGTAACATGTCATTTAACAAAGAAAAATGTCAATGGTTTATATCATGAAGCTTTCTGTTAGGAGATGTTTATTTATTTAACATTTATGGATGACGGCTCAGGTGTCAGTGCTTTGTAACAGTCAGTAAGTTTTCTGAAATAGGAGAGTCTTCAGGGCAGTTTGTGCTCGGAGTCTGTGCTTTCTAGTTCCTGACATGACAAACTGCTCTTTTTTTGTCTTATTAACTTCAACAGAGAGAAAAAGAAAGGCTGGAGAGGGAATAGCTGCTATAAATAAGTGATGGCAGGAAATAACCCATCTCATGGACATTTCGGAAGATTAAATGTGACTATACATGGTTAAAAAGCATGATATATTGTTCCTTAATAAATTAAAAATTGGCAAATCCCTTTGTGTAAGAGGAATAAAACCCTTCAGGACTTGCTGTTATACAGGAAAATATTTCACTTTGGTGTGGTAAAGTATCACACAACCGTGGTGTGGATTCTTTTCCCATAACAGCACACCCCATCGTCTTCTATTCCTGACATGTGGACCTCCCTAATGTTTTGATCCTGTTTGCAGCCCCACTGAGTTTCCCAATATGAGCATACATCTCACATTTGATACATGGCTAGTGATATTTTAATTTACACTTGCACTATATGGCCAAAGGTTTGTGAACACCTGATCATCACACCCATATGTGGGTCTTCTCCAGTCTGTTGTCACAAAGTTGGAAGCATACAATTGTATAGGATGTCTTTGTATGCTGTAGTATTACAATTTCCCTTCACTGGAACTAAGAGGCCCAAACATGTTCCAGCATGACTATGTCCCTGTGCACAAAGCAAGCACCATGAAGACATGGTTTGAGAAGGTTGGAGTGGAAGAACTCGAGTGTCCTGCACAGAACCCTGACCTCAACCCCACTGAACACCTTCGGGATGAACTGGAACACCGACTGCACCCCAGACCTCCTCACTCAACATCAGTGCCTGACTTCACTAATGCTCTTGTGGCTGAATGATCACAAATCCCCACAGCCACGCTCCAAAATCTAGTGCAAAGCCTTCCCAGAAGAGTGGAGGTTATTATAACAGCAAAGGAGAGACTACATTTGGCAGTCCCTACAGGATTTCGCAGGGATTTTTTGCGATCGTTGCAGCCAAAAATGCTTGATTTTGCTGTGGCTTTTTTTTTCTTTTTTTTTTTTTCCAAAATTTAAGATGCAACTTGCAGAGATTTTTCAGAATCAGAATCAGAATCATTTGTGCTTTTGTTTCAGAAAACCACTTGAATTGGCGAAATTGCAAGCACAGGATTCTTCTTTTAAACTACTATCAGTGAAGACACATATGTAATCACTTTCTATGATTAAAAAGTATACCACAGACAACATTCAGTATACGTTTATTACTTTTCGCACATGAATCGATGAGGGCTTTGGCTGAATGTGCGTTGTGATGATGTCACATGATGTGTGTTGGCCCAAATCTGTAGTAATTCTGAAAAATTGCAAGCTCCTCTAAATATTTTGGAGTTTTCTTGATTTTGTGTTCATTTTTGTGATCGCAAAATTGGGGAATCAGTGGAAGGAGTGGTCTGGAATGGGATGTTCAGCAAGTACATATGGGTGTGATGGTCAGGTGTCCACAAACTTTTGGCCATATAGTGTATGAGGATATATAATAGCAACCTATATACAGTACTGTGCAAAAGTCTTAGGCACCATATTTTTTTTTTAGTACAAACTTTGTTATAGATTTTTATTTTATGATTTCTACATTATCAATTCCAAACATTAGTTTTCCAGCACAAAATTAAATGTTACAGAAAAATGTTTGTATGTCAGTAAAGAAAGCAGCATATTACATAAGAGACACTTTTCAGACAAAAAAACATAATGAAGGCTTTTTTAAGCAAAGGGTCATCACACCAGATATTGATTTTGTTTCATTTATTACTGTTTACTGCTCTTTATAGTATTTTTTAAATGTAGAAACATTAGTTTCATTACTTTTGAAGGCATCTCTAAAACTCTACAGCATTTCTTTGCATGTGCCTAAGACTTTTGCACAGTACAGTGTGTACATGTATATATATGGACACACATATACAGTACTGTGCAATCTACAGCAAGCACATATGGGTGTGATGGTCAGGTGTACACATATTTTCAGCCATATAGTGTATAAGGATATATATAACTGCAACCTGTTGCTATTCTATTGGGGGAAAAAAGGGCTACGTAGGAATTGACTTCCGGTCGCAGTGTGACGTAGCCACAACAGAGTGGAAACAGCGGATCCAATCTGGCAACCCTGCTGGAGATAACAAGAACACCGACCGGGAAAAGGGGCCAACATCCAGTTTTTAAAGTCCCCAAAGTCGCGGATTTCTTCCATCACATATCGGATTTACTGGCGAAAGCTCAACCCGAGACGACTTTATTTAAGGGGAAGTTGTTTGTTTTTCAGCTCGGAGTGTTTTTGGAGAGTTTTTAGCCATCCCTTTTCCCGACGTTTCCTTTTGGATCATTACAGCGAGCTGCTTTTCTTCTTCTGGACGGAGCCAGTGATGTGGCTCAAGAGCTCCCGATAAAACTCCACTGTTAGATAGAAATATTTCCATTTTTCACATTTTGAGGTTTTTCTTTGGGATTTTTGTGCCTTAAGTCCCACTTTTCCGCATCTCCAAGTACAAGAGAAACACTTTAAAAGGCCCAAACCCGGTGTTTGGTCTGGCTTTTAACGGTAGTTAGCGCGCGAGCGAGCTGGCTAAGCTTGGAGCTAACACGGTGCTAATTTAGCTTTGTGATAAGATTATGATCATTTTTCTATAACAGTATTTATACGACCATTTATACAATGGTTTTTTAGAGCACAGCTAATATAAAGTGTTAGTTTATTTTATTTTCTGTCATTTTTTGTTGGAGTTTTTAGCTGGTCAGTTATGTATTCTTCTTAAAGCTGGTAGTAAGGCGAGCTAACTAGTTTAGCATTTGGAGAATAATGGCACTCTGGAGTGATTGAGGCCCTTTTCCTATGTTTTCTTTTTTTTGGATCCATTTCTAAAGTCCGTTCAATGGATTCGGTGTGTTTTTGGATGGATTGGAGGAGGACAACCTGCAACTGAAACTGCATTAGAAAACTCAACCTGCTGATTTTAGGGTCTGATTTTGAGATCTGAATTCATCTTCCAAACACTGGCTGAAAAACCCACATCAGTGCTGCAAAGGTAAATATCAGCTGCAAAACTCAGAGAAAACACTGAAGAGCTAGTTTGGAAATATTGTGTTTTCTGTGGTGAGGTTTTTTTTTTTTGGATTAAATTCTTGGTGTTTAAAATACCTCTGAAATCAAAATTAATCTGTCAAATCTTTATCTATCTATCTATCTATCGCTCTATCTATCTATTTATCTTGTCTAAGAAGAAAAAAGTTTTTGAAATATATTCTCATTTATGAGTTTTGTCACTTCCAGGAAAACGATGACAATTTTTAATGACTCATACTGTACTAATGTTGTGTTTGTCCAATTAAACGCTTTCTAGAATGTACATGTCCCGCCCCTAACCACATATTGTATTTTATATACTTTCATATTTGTCACTTCCAAGAAAACAGTGATAATTTTTAATGACTCATACCGTACTAGTCTCGTGTTCGTCCAATTAAATGCTTTTTAGAATGTATATGTCCCGCCCCCAAGAGCGTGTCTTGCGTCAGCAGGAAACACGGTTTGTCAGTGCGTCTTCTCTCACTTTATTCCCTTTTCTTACTTTTGGGTGAGGAAAAGAAAAGTTGGAGTTACTTGATTTGGACTTTTCTGAGGAGTGTTTTCCCAACTTGGGGCTGTTCGGTGCTGGAATGTTGTCCGTCTTTATTTCAGCGTCAGGGCTTCTCCATCAGTAAGAGTCAGTCATATCATTTTATCTACCACTCAGACACATCAGAGGGACGACCCGTCAGCACATCTGACTGACTTCAGCCCAGACATGTACGGCATAACTCCAAAAACACGTCGTCTCGTCTCGTCTAGGATTTCGTTCTCATTAAAGTCAACAAGCGCTGGTGAAGGCGACAGTGAGAAGTCCTCCACAGTTAACAGATGAAACTTTCTGCTGTTCTCCATAGTCTGTTAAGCTACTGTCAGGTCTGTTGAGATTCATCAGGGGATTCATGGTGTATCTCATGCTATTGGCTGATGTGTAAATCAATCATCAGTAAACACTTCAACACGTCATCGCTCTTGACTTCCTGTTGCAAAAGGAAATGCATCAACACATGGAATCGGATCACAGCTCTCGAGCCGTTGCTTGGGTACTCTATAGGCTGATTTATACCTGCTGTTAGCGATGCGTACTCAAAATGGCCGCTGCTCGTATCGTGTGGTTGTTTGGCGTGTCGCTTGTGGACGTCCTCAGAAATTATGGACGTCGAAGTATAGCATCATGTGACTCTGTGTCCACAACTGACTAAACAAATTAACGTTGTGGCTCAAATTGCATACTTGTGTGCTATTCTAGATCGTTATTGAGTAACGGTTTTCCTGTTACAGTTAGTGTTTGAATTTTAAAACCGTCTTAAATCTGCCGAAAGGTCTGGTTTGTGTGCCATTCTTCTGGATATTGTAGATTAGTAAATAATTTTGGATTTTAGATATAGATGAAGATCATGACAGCAATCATGCTGACAACAGAAAGTTTTAAAGAGAACCTGAACTCATCAGTGTGTTTAACGAGCGAGTGTGCGAGCAATGCTGAGTATTGAGTGTAGCAGCTGCGTGGATCGAGGAAAATGAAGTATATGCAGAGTTTAGTTCTTTTTAATCAAACCCTCGTGTGTGTTCCTCTTCGGCGTGGTTCTTGTAGGCAGGTGAGAACACAGCAATCACACTCGGGCGCGGACCCAAACAACCGGTCCGAGAGCGTCTGAGGAAGGTGAGGTGCTCTTCGTCCGCCCGGTTCCTGTTGAACTCTAACGCGGTTGGATTTGCAGCGAGAAAGCGATACGAGCCTGAATTGATTAAGCTGCATGAAATAAACCAGACCTGGTGTGCGTTTTGGGCTGCAGGTGACGTTTTTCTGTTCATGTGAGAAGCTGAATTGAGCCACGAGACGCAAACTGAGCCAAAGGACAGAGCTGAAGTGCTGTAGAAATGTCATACGTTGTGGAGATTTGGACTAACAAAAAGAGAAAATAGTTCTATAATTATCTCATAATTTATTGAGTAATTTAGTGTTCTTTGTGCTTCTGTATGCATTAGGCAAAGGTTTGTTTACTTTTTTCTGTCGTCATATTTCTGAGCAACGAATGTAAGAATTTTTTTTTTTTTTTAGGTTTTTGGATCGTTTCGTTATGTACAATGAGAAAATAAAACAAACCCACTAGCTACGAAACTGAAAATATCACATTATGCTCTGATTTTGCTTGAGCTATCAACACAGCTTTGTGTATGAAATGTTTTTTTTTTCTCCATTTCTGTTGGATTGCACTTCCACTTCCCTCTTCCTTAAAATGGGCTTTGAAAAAGAGAAACATGACAGCTCTTCTGCATTCGTCATGCTGAGTCTATAGACTTTCACTATGCGAAGAAAACGAGCTCTTGGGTTTATCTGTGTTCATCTGGACTCATAGAAAGGTATAAGATCAACACTCTGCCACATTTATCAAGAGCAAATCCAGCTTTTTCAGTCTTAATCATTGGGAAATTTTTGCTGTGATTGTAACATGATTGGTTCATCTTATCACGTTACTTCCTGTTTCTACTTCTGCGATGTCGGCGGAAAGGTTGTTATGATTATTGATGTGTATATATTGAACCAGACTTTAACAGGACTGCAGCGCTGTAATTAGCTCACCATTGAGGTGCATTGCGAAAAACACGTCTCATGCCAACATTCATTCCATAAGAAAACATTCTTATCCGAGAACGGCTGCTCGTTTGCAGGTATCCCTGCACGATGACATGCCATGCATTCAAAACCATGTGTATTGGTACCACGAGGGGGGAAAAAAAGCAAACGTGGAGCCATTTTCCAAACTTTCGTGCACAAAAGTGAAGCATGAAGCATGGAATTGCGCAATCGAGCCGCAGTTTGGAAAGAACCGTGAATGCAAAACCTGCAATTATAAGCCCCGCCCCCAAACAAGAGCACTCAGAATTGGTCGTGGGTGCGGACTTGAGTATTCGGACCAAGCGTGAGCCGCCCTAAGAGCCTAACCATTACGTACTTAGACGTGGGAGAATCTTAAAACAGCTGCACAAGCTGTATTTCTGGATTTAGGAACATGTTTGATGATTCAGAGTTGAATTCTTCAGCATCATGTCAGCAGACGTGTTTCTTGTATTGGTTTTGGCTCTTTATTCTGTGTGGAGCTGCTTAGAGGATGTTTTGTTTAGATTAGCATTAGCAATGTAGTTCTCATTCAGTGGGAAAACTGGACCATTGATTTGAAATATAAAAAAAAAAACCGCTCCGGTTCTCAGTTTCTGTCCAGGATTATTTTGGTGCTCAGTAGAAGCCGGCTACAGATGTGCACTCACAAGCTCAGTAACACCACATGTACACTCTGCCACAACAGCACAAGCACCTCAGCGGTCAGCTACTGAACAATCTTAAACACTATCACTGTGATTTTTTTTCATTTAGCAGTTTGTATTCACCAGAACATTTAATCACGAATCTAAAATTACATTAAAAAATCAACAGTTAAATATTTACAAATATATCTGAATTTATTAATATTGATTAATTAATTAATATTAACAGATTATCATTTCCAAAAAAAAGCAGACAAGTTGGCAGCTCAGATTCTTTATATTTATTGCTTGCTTGCAGAGAAGCATGGAGAAACGTTACTCAGTTATGATTTCCTGTCAGTTAGCTATTGAGTAATACACACAGTTTAACAGTGCACATATTTAAGAATTTTAATAATTATATATGACATGTGGTTAAATTGTAGGTTAGCTGCATTTACATTTTATGGCATTTGGCAGACGCCCTCATCCATGGCTTACTGTTATATATCTCACTGTTATATAACTGAGCAGGTGAGGGTTAAGGGCCTTGCTCAAGGGCCCAGCAGTGGCAGCTTGGTGATGCTGGGATTTGAACTCTCAATCTTCCGATCAGAAGTCCAACATCTTAACCACTGAGCTACTACCTCCCTGTTCTAATACCAGCTACAATACCAGCATCAGCGTCTGGGTGGAAAAGTAGCATCAGTTAGGATGTTTTGAGGTATTTAGCATTGCTATCAGTACTGTATGGAAAAGAAATAACTGTGATTGGATGAATATCTAATATCTTTGTGGTGTCATGGCAACCGTTCGGTAGCCTTCTGCTGTTGTCCTGACACGTGTCCAGCCAGTCAGTTTACACCTCTTTTGAGATTTTTGAACACCTATTTTTCCAAATTCTGGGAATTTCCAGGAAACACTGTGTAAATGTATTAACCTGTTGATTCTTGGTTTGATTAAATATCTAACCATTCACCATCTCTGTTTGTAATACATTGCAGAATCGCATACATCAATACACGATTGTTATTGTAGACAGCGTAACTCCTAATATGTATTCCAGTACAGCGCTGTTTACTTCTTCAGCCTGGTTGGTTAGCAGGTGTTGATTAATTTCCTATAACAGCAGCTTCTGACAGTAGTTTACAGGCTTATATTAATACACTCATTCTAGTAAGTTATTGTTTCTGTAGTGTGAGCTGACACAGAGGCAGTCCACATAAACACATTAAAAAAACGTGTGTAATTGTTGATATGGTGAAGCTTCCTGTTAGGTGTTTGTTTTTGTCGTTCTTTTCGAAGGAGTCTCGGGTGTCAGTGATTTGTAAGAGTCAGAGTTCAAGCTGTAACTTTAAGTTTTACTCACGTAGGAAAGATTACTTTCATGTGAATAGATTTTTTTTTTTTCTTTTCTTTTTCTTTTCTTTTTTTTTTTTTTTTTTTGGCCTTGAGTCTGGCGAGGGAGTGACTGTTTATTAGCTGTTGTAGCTAACTTGTTTCGTGAACATTTCACAACATTAAAAGTACCTATAAATGGATAAAAGCATTACATGCCATTCTTTAATAAATTAAAAAATGTTTAGAATAGTATAGAATAAATAAAACTCTTTTAGATTTGCAGTTATAGGAATATAATTAACTTTGCAGTGTCAGTAGCATTGTACCCACCCCATTATTGATTATTTTCCTAGAACAGCACACCCCATTGTCTTTCATTCCTTACCTACAGTACGGAGGTGAATGTGGTAGAGAGGTGAGCATGCGTTTAGCTCATTCTAATTGTTTAGTTTGTTGTCCTCATGGTGGTCAGTTACACTGAAGGTGTTCATTCTGTGTACAGCTGGACTGGAGCTGGAAAAAGCAGCTGTTTGATGGCTTTAAAGTAGTTTTCAAAGTAAGGAAGTCTAAATACAGTGGATATAAAAAGTCTGCACACCCCTGTTAAAAAGTGTAAAAATGAAAGTAAAATCACATCACATTCTAGCTTTTATGTGATATAGCAACCACCAAAATATCAAGCGAAAAACTAAGAGAATAAAAGTAGGAATAAATTAAAGAAATCATATTCAAATGTAATTATTAGGCACCTACCATCAGTGAAGTGATTCTGATTAAACTCAAAGAAAGATCAGCTTTTTCTGAAAGATTTTCTTGACATCTTCTTGGTTTCATCGGACTGATGATGCCATGGTCTGCAAAAAGAGCTTAGAAAGCATGTATAAGATCTCAATATTGAAAGGTATCGATCAGGAGAGGGGTACAAAAGAATTTCCAAAATGTACATGGAACACAGTGAAAGCCTTCATCAACATGTGAAGAAAATGGAGCACCACAGTGACATTACCAAGAACAGGAAGTCCCACCAAAATAGACAAAAGGAAAAAACAAAAACTTATCAGCGAGGCTGCCAAGAGATCTACAGCAACATTAAAGGAGCTGCAGGAATATCTGGCAAGTACTGGCCACTCCCTGCATGTGACAGGATCTCCTGTGTTCTTCACGTGACTGGACTATGGGGTAATGTTTCTCACGCGCACAAAAAAAAAAAAAAAAAAAAGTCCAAGGCCACCTAAATCACCCCAAATACAGCAAAATGTGCTATGGTCTGATGAGACCAAAGTAGAACTTTTCAGTCATAACTGTAAAAGATATGTTCGGCTCAAAAACAAGTAGTAGTTATCACCCGGAGAACACCATACCCACACTGAAGTGAAGCATAGTGGTGGTAGCATCATGCTATGCGTCTGCTTCTTTTCAGCTGGGGAGTTATGGATACCCTGCATGCCTCAGATGAAGAAAAATTTGAGCTTCCAGCACAATAATGATCCAAACCACAAATCCAAGTCAACATAGCAGTGGCTTCAGAAGATGATCAATGTTTTGGATTGACCCAGTCAGAGCCCAGATCTAAATCCTATCAAAAACCTGTGGCCTGTGTACAGGAGACCCTGTCACAAATCTGGAGAATTAAAATAAAATTGCCAAATCAAGATATCAAGATGTGCTAATTTGGTAGAATTTACCTGAAAAGACTGAGTGCTGTATTACAAGCAAAAGACGCTTTAACAAGGTATTAATTATGCAACCAGGTTACCCCCCCCCCCCCCCCCTTCTCAAAAACATTTCTATTTGTTCTTCCCTTGAATTTTGTTGGTTGCTCTATCACATTAAAGTTTCAGAAAGATACTTTTTTTTACTTTATGTCTTATATCCACTGTAGATTAAAGTGTCCCTTGACCAAGAGTGAAGTATAATACGTAGTGTTTGTAGTGTTGAATTACTTCAGCTGGACCTGTAACACAGTGGACCAGAAGAAAGCAGCTTTACAGGTTTGGCTGCAGATGGCTGTGTATTATAGTGCACAGGTGAGCATGGAGCGTGCTGATTGGTTAGTTCGATGCTCTTGTTCAGGTATCCTGCAGTTCTCCATCTGCCACTCCTTTTCTCTGGAATCAGAGCTGTGCAGTAAAACCCATCCCCCTCCTGCACTCAGTCTCTAGTGTAAATCTCTCAGCGTTTGACCTCCTTATGAGCGTACAGTCCGTTTGCTGAGGTAAAATGAGGTTACGTTTTCCTCTCCTCCCCCCTCTATCATTTATGTCTTCTCTCCATGAGACATGTAGGGTCTGGGGCTGAAAATGAGTTATTTATTTATTTATTTATTTATATTTTTTTAAAAAAGGCTTCTCACACCCGGTCAGGACAACCACGTACTTACACAGTCACAGACAAAATGTACAGAATGTACTCCTTATTCGAAATCTATTAGCTAAGATATGTATAGTGTATGAATTTTGGTTCTTTAGTTTAGCTCTGGCGTTCAGGACTGGAGTTGTCAGGTAAGTGCAATAAGGGAAGCTTATAGCCACCAGGTTACCAGTGTGCAAACTACATGCCTGAATCGTCACTCAATCTCAGACCAGAACGAGTAAAATTTTTGACACTGTAACACACTTATCTAAAAATAGACAAAAGCATGTTTCAAATCCACAAACAGTAGTAATAGTCATGTTGAAGCTGGAATCACGTCATCACTCCATGCAACATCAGGTACTGGTTTCAGATTTACAGAGTTTGGAGGTTTTTATGTTACTGTTTCAGATGATATCTGACTTTATAGTTTATAGTATATAGTTAATACTGTTTATTAGGGCTGTCACAATGTTAATGTGTGCAATTAATTTTATATCATAACACGTAAAATTTATCGCATTTTTATCACTTTAACACACAGCCATTGCTAAGGTACTTCTTACTGAGGTGTAGCCACAGACACTGGGACAATGTAAAGCTATTGTTACTGTACTCAGGTCTTTACGCACCCGTCCTGTTTTTCTGGGTTGAACAGTGGTCCATTGCAGTCTTTGTCTCGGCGAAATTAAGTATCACACAAATTAAGTGTGACGTGTTTAAAAACGAAACACACCAGTGTGAAAACTGATGTGGTGAGTCAGGCAGTGCTCCAGATTGCAGTGGCATTGACAGATTACTGCTGGAAGCCATTTAGCAACCAAAACCAATTCAGTGTGACCGTGTGTTACATATAGAGCTCATGGACAACTTTTATGCTGTTTACACTGTTTAAACGCTGATTAACTGTTTTATTCGAGCCTAATATGAGAATACAAGCTGGAACCTTAGTATTGTCAGGTTTTATCCAAGATTAGGGCTGCATGATATTGAAGAAAAATGTGATATGTGATAACTTGTTAAATAATGTGATATGCAATATGATAATGCTTTAAGTGTGTAAAAGCAATTTAAATTAGATTAATATTTATATATTCAAAAACTGAGACATAACCAACATGCATCTTCCATGTTCTTTTGAAGAAAAGAAAGCATTCTCTGCTCTCTGCGTCACCCTAAAAGATTGCCTTTTCGTAACTTTAATTCATTTCAACATTTATATTATATAAATATTTAAATCATTCAGCTATCGCAAGCCCTTGCGATATGCAGAGCATGATATTTCAATAATTTTGATATATTGTGCAGTCGTAGTCAAGATTAAATGATAGATAGCACCTTATATTACTAATGTCACCACGTATCAACCTGTATAGATGAGATGAGAACCACAAGTCTAATTCTTTCATGTTATTTATTACAGTAATGAACATTATCAGCATATTATGTCAGAGCTGAAAATTTACAAGCTGCTTTGTTTGACTCTTTTTTTTTTTTTTGTTGTAGTTTTTATAGGTCTGTGTTGAGATTTGTGGTGAGGAATAAATAATACTCCTGGAGTTAAACACTATTACAGTTTATAAATGTATTTGTAACCAAATGAGCTGATCAGGAGAGAATTTAGGCACCCACAAAAAAAACCCCACCCTAGACAGCATGATTTTTACACTTTCAGTAAAGGCTTAACGTTGTGCTCAGTGACCTTCGTTATTTTCCTCATAGATCTGCTTTGCCCTGGAATGTGGAGGGACTTTGGAACAGCAGTGCCAGCTCATCAGTTTTCCTCATATCATATTGATCTAGCATAGGCATGTGCTGATATTAAACTGTCATTGATTATATTTCTTGTAACATCAGTTGTTTATTCCTTGCTTATTCAATCTTGTATTGACAACCACAAGCTGTGCTTTTAAAGATTATTAAAAAAATAAAAAAAATAATTACAAATAACAAAAAAAACTTTTTTCTAAATTGCAGTATCAGATTCATCTCGTCACAGAAACACAAAATATCACGATATTCTCTGTACTGGCTATCACAGTATACTGTATACTGAGTGTCATGATACACCGTAGACTGCACACCACACTGTACTGTATATATCACCAAATGTACTGTATACTGAAGATCACAACATGCTGAATATTCAATGCTGCAATATGCTGTGTACTGGACATTGTGATGTATACTGTATACTGAATAATACTGAATATTACAATATGCTGTGTACTGAACATCACAATGTACTGTGTAGTGTGTGTATGTGTGTGTGATATATAATGTGTGTGTGTGTGTGTGTGTGTATGTGTGTGTGTGTATATATATATATATATATATATATATATATATATATATATATATATATATATATATATAATGTTTGTGTGTGTGACAAAGCTATATACTAAATATCACCAAATATACTGTATATTGAATATCACAGTTTGCCGTACACTGAATATTACCGTATGCCGTACACTGAATACCACGAAATACTGTACACTGAACATCACAATTTGCCGTATACTAAATATTGTGACATGCCATACACTGGATATCACGATATGCTTTATACTGAATTTCACCAAATTTGCTATATACTGAGTGTCACGATATGCTGTATACTGAATGTCACAGTATACTCTGTATAACCGATTATCAGCACATGTGTAATCTGATCTAGTGTACAGTAGCAGTAGTTTATCTCTTCTCTTTAAGGTTTTAAATAATTGTCAGAAAGTAAGATGGTAGAATGTCAGTGTGCAGCATGCTTTTATTCAACACTTGCACCAGCTTTCTGATTTGTATTTTAAATTTTATTCAGGTATTTCAGTTGCTGTGTAAAAAAAGCTTGTATATACGTCCTATAATATTTTAGGCAACTTTTAAACATTGTATACTACAGCAAATTGCCAGTGCTAGAATAGTTTTTTGTTTAGTAAAGAACAACACACTTTTTTTTTAAATCTGTTTATAGTTGTTAAATGTTGGGGAACGTACGCAAGACAAATTCTAGCAGCTGTAAACAGTTGTTTGCTCACCAGCCTGTCTTTTTTCTTTCCCTGTCTTGAAGTTAATAAGACACAAAAAAATGCAGCTTGTCATGTTGCAGAGAAACCCCAAAGAGCAAAGTCCTCTGTCTTGAAGACTATCCTGTGTCAGAAAACATTCGGACATCGTCTCATAATGTTTCACAGTTTCCTTTGTTAAATAACAACACATTTTGTAATCCGTTTCTTGTTAGCCTTCGATTCT
Organism: Pangasianodon hypophthalmus; assembly: GCF_027358585.1. Lineage (NCBI taxonomy): Eukaryota > Metazoa > Chordata > Actinopteri > Siluriformes > Pangasiidae > Pangasianodon > Pangasianodon hypophthalmus. The sequence goes on along the minus strand of NC_069715.1, from coordinate 21,681,988 downwards.
GTGGAGCATCCGCCATACAAGTCCCTGTCAATGAGTATTAGAAAGAGCGCATTAATCTAAACCCGTGGTTTGTGTTGTAGCCAGCATTACCATAAGAGCTGCTTTTGTAGAAAATTAATCAGAATCAAGAATTCAGCAGTGCTGTGGTATAAATTGTGCTGTATTATTATGGTTTATTATTGTCAGTTTGGAGCTGTTGTTGAATTGAGTTAATTTCCGTCCAGCTGAATTTCACATTCCTGCCTTTTTTTTTTTCTTTTTTTTTTTGGGGTATGGTGTGTTTTTTTTTTTTTTTTTTTTTAACATAAAAAAGTCACTTTTATGAGCTTTAATTGATGCACATTGCTCATAATGCTTCTTATCGAATGTATATGGCCAGATGTAGAAAACCAAAAGATATCAGATCAACCATATAAATGGACTGAGTAGAGATTATTTGGCTAAAATCCATATCTGATTTCCTGGAAGTCTGATAACAATATACGTGGGAACTTTGGTAACCTAGTCATAGTCAAAATCAGATAATGATCATATTCTTATCGCACATTTAGACACAGTGTTGAAATAGGTGTTGAAAAAGTGTCAGGCGAACTTATAAAAAGTGTTCATCATGAGTGTTGGTTCACGTTACTGTGTTTGTCCCTCCCTGTCCCAGATGATGTGCGAGGTGATGCCCACCATCAGCGAGGCGGAGGTGGGGAGTAATGGAGGGGGGCGGGGCTCTGGGTCTCCTCTCCAATCGGATTCTGAGGGACATTTCGAGTCTCTGATGGTGTCCATGCTGGAGGAGAGGGACAGGCTCCTGGACACGCTGAGAGAGACGCAGGAGAATCTGGGACTGACGCAGGGCAAACTGCAGGAGGTCAGCCACGAGCGAGACGCCCTGCAGAGGCAGCTCAACTCCGCCCTGCCTCAGGTAAGACCAGCTTCCTCAGACTCATCCCTGACGCGAAGAGCAGTCGTTTTTGGCTTTTTTGCAGAAATACGATGCATTTCTTAATGGGAGAAAATCATGTGATTTCTTTGCTGGGATATAGCTGGGATATAGTGTAGTAGCACAGGACCTCTTCTTGCAACAACCTGAAATGCAGAATATGTAACATCTGCCTAATTCTTCATTCCTAGGCTTAGAAAAAAAACATTTTCACAAGATATTCTGCTTTAATTAGTAATATTGTGCTGTATTTTTGTATTTGTTAATACACCACCATTTTCACATTCTTCTTCAGATGTATGTATGTAAAATAATTCAGGAAAGACATGGCTGTTGTTATGAGTGTGGCTAATAAAGTAAAAATCACTAACATAGATATCTTGTGCTTGGACAGATGTGGCCAGAAATTTTCTCGTCACCACGCTGTCCTCATCTCATGATTTAGCACAGAGCTGGAAAAAATTACTAGCTCTAGTAGGTTAAATAATATTATGTTAGCTAGCCCTTTTTAGCCTAGTCATTTAGGGTTCTTGGCAACCAAAACATGAGCTAATAAATTCATGATTTGTCCGACTTTGTAGCAGGTCATACCATGACTGGGCCTCATTTATCAATCTTTTAGTAAAGTTGTGTGTAAATGTTTGTGTAAGCCAAACCGAGCCAAAGTTTTATGCCGGATTTGCAAACGTTTCCGAAACGCTGATTTTCTTTGTATTCGCATGCGTGTGTTGATCGCCAGTAAAGTGCGAAGTGCATTCCTGACACAGCTCATTTGCATGCAGCGAAGCCCACAAAATTCCATAAAAGTTCTAGTGCACAGACAGCTGGGAGCACAAAATGACCGATGAGGTGAAATCCAGAAGTGGAAGTTATTTTGACTTACTCCTATGCCAATAAAATATTTATAAATATATACACTCATTGTCCACTGTAATAGGAACACAACAGTTATCTAATCAGCCAATCATGTGGTTGCAGCACAGTGCATAAAATCATGCAGTTACAGGTCAAGAGCTTCAGTTAATGTTCACATCAAACATCAGACTGCAGGAAAAATGTGATCTCTGTAACTAACCGTGGCATGGTTGTTTGTACCAGAAGGGCTGGTTTGAATATTTCAGAAACTGCTGATCTCCTGGGATTTTCACACACACACCAGTCTATAGAGTTTACACAGAATGGAGCGCAAAACAAAAAACATCCTGTCTGCAGGCTGAAACACGCTGATGAGAGAGATCAGAGAAAAATTAGACTGGGGGGAAAAAAATAAAAAATAACAGCTGATTTTTTTTTTTCTTTCCTTTTTCCTAATCTTCAACTGTCCGCTTTCGGCCCACATATATACTGCTGGTTTTCACGATTTTCTCGATGGTACTCTTAGTCCTTGACCTAGTGAACTAGCATGAGGATATATTTATTGACAGAAACTACAAATCACTCTTGTAAGTCGCTCTGGATAAGCATGTCCGCTAAATACTGTAAACATAATAAGAAAAAAAGAAGCAATTTAAACTCAACAGTATTTTGAGTTTATTATATATATTTATGAATTATATGGTTTGCAGTTGTTCAAGTCGAGGTTCATATTCATTCGTCTTCTTCTGTGTAAATTTGCAGACATGCAGGAGCACGAGTAGGATATGAACGTTTTTCCAAAATTACAAGATTTTCACGAATACCAAATTTCTCGTCAATGATCGCACGAATGATTTATGAATAGATCTGTTCGTATCCAGCTTGATAAACGAGGCTCATTGATTCCAGCCATTGGATCCATTCAGTAAAATCAGGAACTGAGCTCATTCATTATTGAACTGGTAAATACATAAGCGAACAGATGCCAGTGATTGGCTAGTGACACTCTGACTGAAAGCGGAGAGATGAAGCTTGCTTCCACACCCACAGAGCAGGAATACTGCATTCTGTCCTGGACACCTGCTCACAGGCAGCATTGGCAGCATCGTCAAACGTGTGATGGCCTGATGATATCACGAATGCATGTTGTGATGTCTTCAGATATTGTCTGTTTTTTTTTTTCTTCATTGTTTGCCGCTAGCTGAAGGAGTACTAAACAGATGGTGTATCACTGGGAGCGGAAAGAATTATGTAACCTGCTGATACATTTTCTCAATCACTGACTCTAGATATCATTTTATCTTTTAATTAGAATTTTATTTTATTTATTATAATTATTATTATAGACGAAAGACGTCACGGGTCATTGTAAAGGATGTCTACGTTATTAACCTTTGAGGAGTGTGTGTGTGTGTGTGTGTGTGTGTGTGTGTGTGTGTTGTATAGACCTGGTTAAAGAGCATGGATAAACCACTTCCTTCCTCTCTTGCCACTAAAGCTATTTAAATCAATAACTCACAGGGCTTTCTTTTCATTCTTTTCTTCCTGTCTTTTTTATTTATTTATTTTTTTGTTCTTCTGTTTTTTTCTGTGCTCACAGAAAGCTCAGCCTCAGGGCATGCCTAAAAAAAATTCCCTCCTCATCTCTTTCCCTCCATCCTGAGGAATTCACACACATTCCTGAGTTTGAGATTCTGAAATGCACGAACACCTCACATACACGTGGTCTCTTTTTTTTTTTTTTTTTTTTTTTTTTTCCCTCCCCTCCCTGCCTTGAAGTCTGAATTTGTGTGTGTGTTGGGGGATCTTCACTTGCTTTTCCGTAATAGTTTTAAATTCCTCGGTGTGGGTTTGTGATGGTCAGCGTGAAATATTTAATGTTAATAAGAGAACGGAGATACTGATGTTCGTTGAAGTCGATCATGATATTGCACATGCAATGATCCTTCAAATTTGTGAGAGAAAAAAAAAAGGATTTTATTACAATACACTAAAAATACACTATCACATGTTCAGCTTTATACAAGGATATGAGCTGAGACTCTCAGGTTTTACTCCGTTGTTCACCTACAATACAGAGATAAACAACGGATTAAAGCACTTATACCTGTGCGATGGACTTTTGTTCCACTACAGTCCATTTAAAGAGTCACTTCTCAAATGGGGAACACAATTAAAGTGGATTTATTGTGTAGAGAAAAAGGGAAACAGAATCCGAAGCTTAGTGTAAAAATAAATAAATAAATAAATAAAATTCATGACAGCAAGCAAATTACATGAAATGTAATTGGAAATGAACAAATGAGCCAGTTGTAGTTTTGTAAGTAAATAATAATTTTCAGCTTTAAACTTTATTACACATTATTGTGGTTTTTTTTTTTTTTTTTTTTTTTTTTTTTTTTCTTAAATTTATTATCACAGATTTGTGTGGTAAAATGTACATCGTTCACACTGATGTTGCTCTGTAAATCCAGTTTCAGCGATGAGTTAGTATACAGGGTGTCTCAGAAGTCTCCATACATAGGGGAGTGTGTTCACCAGCACCATGTTGGTTGTGTCTTCGTCAGTGGATGTTCGTAGATGTCCACTTCTCGGTTGGACCGCAACACTTCCAATCTTCGTGAAGTTGTTAATAAGTTCGGCAGCAGTGTCGTGTGTGTGTGTGATGTGTTTGCCAGGTTTCCTGTTAAAGTCCATCGCAACCTTGCGACAGCTTCTCGATCCAGTCATGAGAACGATTTCAATATGTTCTTCTTTTGTCAAAGGCGTTCTTAAAGGCTATCTGAAAAAATATATATAATATAAACTAAGTATGAAAAATTTTGGAAGCCATTTTGCTAAAAAGTGTTAATTTCCCCTATGTATGTAAAGACTTTTGAGACACCTTGTAGTTATAATATAATATATAGTTATAATTTTTTTTAAACATTGCACAACTTCACTTTACAACACATCAAACAAACAAACGTGCATTACGAGGTAAAGAGCAAAGAGTAGTGCTGAGTAAAACCTAACCTGCTTCGTGATTTCAAGCCACTCAAAAGCCTCATACGATAGTTTCATACGATACAGTAATGCTGCAACCTTGGCTTTTTTTGCTCGTAACAAAATTATCCTTGTACTTCAAATATTAGATGAGAATTTGAGCCTTTATTTAAATATTGACCGTCACCAATCCTTGGTTTAGAGAAGAAGGCATTTTAAAGCTGGCAGGTCATTTTTAAACCATATTCAAATAAGATAATGTTAAAGCCTCTGCAAACATGATTTCAGATGTTAAAAAAACTAAAGAAGTCCTTAGATAAGCATTTAAGAAATATATAGATTGTGGAAATCTCTCTAACCACAACTGAATTTGAACTAAAAGCTACCTGTTTTTCTGCCTGATCAGAAAGAGTTTTGCCAGTCAAGCTTGGCCAAATTGTATTTTTTTTAGGTTCCTAATGAGATTTTAGCATACATATGCAAAATTTATTGTCCATATTCATTATAATAGAAATAACAATTATAAAATAATGTGGTAATTACACAAAAATTCAGCTTGTCTGTCATTTTACGGTACTAGGTGTACAGTGTAATTACCTTAAATGTAGTGGTGCCATTCTTGCGCTGCGTCTCAATCAGCTTCCTAGTTCAGTAGTCAGGGCTCTGCTCAGGGAGTCGGCCATTTTAAAGGCTGTCTCAATCGCAAAATCCTTCCAGTGCACTGGAACGTTCGCTCCCTAAAAAAATCCCACAATGCACCGCAAAAACCAGGGAGCATCGATGCTCACTATGTTACCTTACTGGAAATGACGTCATATTTTCTGACGCCTCTCAGCTCGAAAAAAAATGGGGGACGAACTCTCAGCCAAATGTAAGTAGCTTGTTGTCATTGTAGCTCTCAAATGATTACTTACGTTAGCGATTTTTAACTTTATTTGACGTTCTATATACAGTTTATTTGAGTCTAACGACTTTTAAGTGTTTAATGATTTTTGAAATAATCCACTAGCTAGCCTACATGTGATTAAGCTAACAAATTTATATGACATATAAAACTTAAATATTTTTAAGTTTTTAATTTTTGGAGATGTTTTACTATACGAGTATGTAGTCATGTTGCTGGAAATTGAGTCATCGGTGTCCCAGTGTGTAGTGAGCCAGGGTCCTTACCAGTGCCCAAACTCGTGTACATGATGTAATGATTCATGACCTAGGGAGCTAGAGAGCTGACTGAGACACACTATTGTTTTTTTTTTTTTTCTTTTTTCCCCCACAAAAGAGTGATGCACAAATGCACGCTGTCATGTACGCGAATTTGCAAGCACATGCAAATCTTATCGCCTTCCCGCAGGTGAATTCTGGTTATTGATCAGGTGATAAAGAGAGAGATGATGGTTCTGTACAACAGAAATAAAAACTGTGGACGTGGATGAGAGACAGACATATTACATGGCTCACTAGCTTTCCTTTTCTTGAATGTATGTTATTCTGTTTGAGGCTCCAGTCGATAGTTATCGTCTGGCTTCCACAGTGATATCGACAGTATGAAACCTGAGACTTGACCGACTCGGAAGCTAATAAAAAGGGGCTCCGAATTACGTTTATGACCTAAAATCTGACTTCTAAATCTGACAAATGGCGCACTACGATGTCCGACTCAAAAACGTAGAACATGTACTAAATAGGAACGTTTTCAGGTGAAAATAGGAAGAGATTGAATAAGTGTAGTGCAGTGATTGTGTGTGTGTGTGTGTGTGTGTGTATGTATGTATATATATATATATATATATATATATATATATATATATATATATATATACACACATATATATACACACATATATATACACACATATATATACACACACACACACACACACACACACACACAAGTGGACGTCGGAACCAGTTTAAAGTGGATGGGTTGCAAACCCATCACAGGGCACAATCGTGTTTTGCTTTATTGAAACATATCATAACAAATTGTATCATATCGAATTTGATTTTTGTGCATCATTCCACCGCTAGTACGCCAATAAATACACAGCCCCAGTTTCATCCTCCTCTGTATTCTGTGGTATAAGCAGAACAACACACTCCAGGCATGCGATTAAGTGAAAATAATGCACTTCAGGGGGAGTAGTGGCACTCCACTTCGCGTCATGCCGTATCACACCACCCCATGTGTGCACTGTTTTCATATAACCACCCGATCTGTTGTGTTATTCCTTACTTCATAATATGTAAATGTTTTTACATTCAATTTTTCTGTCCTTCCTTTGTCTTGTTCATTCTAATTCATCCTGTTCCTCAGGCCAGATTCCGGAGGGGTGTGTGTGTGAGAGAGAGAGAGATTCTCTTTAAGCTTAATTGGCCTAGCTGGACATTTTTTCTCAGTGGTGATGTGGGAGTTTATGGTTTGGATTAAGTGTGTGTGAGTGTAAGAGTAACAGCTCTGCTCTTAGTCTTTAACCTCCGCCAGCACACTGGATGCTTTGTGTCGGTGGGAAACATGTTTAAAATGTTTCACATGAGCCCATCTTTTTGCTTGTAAGTGAAAGAGAGGATCCGGAGAGCAGATCCATTCAGCCCTGTGAGTGCAGCTCAAGACAGATTTACAGGAGGAAAACAGACAGGAACACATGATGCTATATCTGTTTCTATTGCTCACAGGTTTGCTGAATGTGTGTGATTACTGTTCTCGAAGAGAATCTCACTCAGTTCTTCAACACACCAGTTTTGTAAGGAACAATAAGTGTATTTTTATCGTCTTACATTGCACCAGGACCCATTACTGTAGTAGCATGTTGTTTTCCTAGAGGATGTTTGTGAAATCTGATTTGCTAAATTGCTGGCACATTCTCGCTCTAAATATTCAATCTGCTGAGCAAAATCACCTTTATTTACCAGAACACTTTAATCGTATGAGCTGTGTGTCCTCACAAAGTTAAGAAAGTAAACCTTGCCACTCGCAAGCGATATTAACATCTGCTTAAATAATTAATCGTGGCAGTTTTGTGCTTTGGCTCATAAACCATGCGTGGGTGAAAATCGATCTCAGTAAATGCACCCTGTTTACGTTCAGAGTGAATACAGCAGTGACTAGTGCACTTCATTCATTCATTTATCCATTTCATTCATTTTCTTCTTTTAGTAACAGGAAATATAATACTGAGAACGTAATATTAGGTATTTGTTTAGCAGGACTGGACAAATTAGTTTGTTAACTTTGACTGCAAGTGAGCATTTTGGTTTATTTTAAATTTCTCTCATGGCTTATCTCGCCAACGTTTTTTCTCTCCTTTTCCTCCTGTAGACTCGCCGCGCTTGAGGTGCTTGCGGTAGGCTTGGGACGATCAGAGATATTATCGAGAACCGTTGATAGATTCCAGCTATCGCAGGGCTATCAGGTTGGACGGTTTAGATGTCTGTTGGAAGACGTGGTGTCTGCAATAAAAATAAATTGTGTTCTTTCCCATAATATGTTTCCTTTCAGTATTCTTTATGAAGCCTTAATAATGTTGTCTGAGCAAACAAAATAATTCTCTTGTTCGTGCTGCCAGACAAATAAAAGCCATGAACGTATTCACTCACAAAACATGAACGGAGATTTAAATTAATAAAATGAAACGTGTTGTTTATCAGGGCTACCTCGCTATGCAAGAATATAATAATCAACTCCGCTGCTGTTCACCTCAGAGCACATGCTTTCATAGTGTTGAGCTTCGTTACAGCTAATAACTCATTACATTTATTTACAGTCCCGACTTTATTTTTGCAAGAATTCCTGACTTTTCATTGTTAATTAAAAAAAACTGACTAGCAACTACCAGCTACAGCTGACTAATGATGTAAAGTACATGATGTGTTAACTATATTTGGCCACGCCGCCGTCTTTTACTCTACTCCGAGCCACAGATGGTGCTATCATCAATGAGCGATAGCTAACGGGCTAACTTGTGCGCGTGTGTGGTGACGTGGTATGGCTATTGAGGATAAGGGGCAATAATGACGCTCTGTTTTATGCAAGGGTTGCCTGAGTGCAAATAAAATGAATCGAGACTGCAATTTTAATACAGTGCGTTCCTTATTAAATGCATTATATACATTTTGTACATGTATAGGTTTATGTAACTACTGTGTTGCTGGTGTGTGCAGCTCAGCAGAATTAAATATCAAGATACGTATTGTGTAGCGTGGAAAATATGTGCAAGAATCTTTACTTTTCCTCTTTGTACAGACGCGTGTTAATATGATCCTGTCGGTGCCGAAAGCTTGCCTGATTGTGTCAGTGCTGTTCCTAACTCCATCTGCAGACCTCCTCTCGCTTTTCTGGCTTCCTGTAAATGAATCTCACCGACGGCAAGCTAGCTCTCAAAGAAGACTTATAAATAAGTTTATTAAGTCTAACTCTGACTGTAAGCTTGTGCTCGATACAGCAGACTGTACACCTCTCTTCCCTGAAGCAAGGCTGAAAAGCTCTGTTTTCACCGTTTTCCACAATCTGTATTGATTTTAGAGAAAAATCCTGCCTTTGTATTCAAGGAAAGTCTGACGCTTTTTTTATTTTTCCTTGTGATGGAGGTATGAAGAGTGAGTGCCAGCAATCATTACCGAGACCAGCTGCAGTAAAGACTGACCGCTCTCTCTCTCTCTCTCTCTCTCTCTCTCTCTCTCTCTCTCTCTCTCTGACTTCTGGTCTTCTCTTACAGTTTTACTTGAATGTTCATTGGCAATAACACTGACATGTTAATATAAAAGTGTAGTTATTTATAGGCATATAATGAGGTAGCTAGAAAAACAAGAATAAGATGTCGATTTTCTCATTTTGTTAAATAAATAATACTTTCTTTATTACACCGAGCACCTTTATTAGGCCCAGGGGTGCTTTACAGTCAGCCAGCCAGCCAAATGACTCTGGCAGGAATGATAGATGAGGTATGAGCAAATTATTTAGACACACTGTAAATATACCATTTAAACCCGTGTCAGTGCATGGGAATTGGTGCAGCTATAGTTCTGGCTGTAGTTCTTGCCTCTGTGTAAGCTGTATGTGTGTTTTCACCTCCTCTCCTCTATTTTTATCCATGTACGTTCTGGGCGTCAGTGTCACCGCCCAGCTTTGCCTGTGAAACGAAATAAATTACATGCTACGGTCAGCATATATCAGCTTTTATCTTTTATGTGGAAAGAACAACAATGGTGTGGTTATAACCTGGATATAGACTCCATATGAAAGTGACACATGCATCAGGGGTTCCCAGACCTTTTGGGCAAATGAACCCAAATGGACATTATGAATTTTCCACAACCCCAAGTCTCAACCACCCTACATTTTTTTTAATTTTTTTTATTTATTTATTTTTTTTCTTTTCTTCTTTCCTTCTTCAAATTCCAGAGTTAGGATTACTGTAACATTTGAACACTTATGTTAGTTGCATACTTATGTGTAACAAATGACTGAAAAACAAAGGAATATTTCTTGCACTGGCTTACCAGTCTAGTGGGAAATGTTGTGTTGTTTTAGGAAAATAATCCACAACGGGGTGGTGCGATGCCTCCCGACGCAAAGTAGAGGAGCCTGGTTTACACCTGACTCATGATTTTGCGAGCGGCATTGCTCACACACTCGCTGCATAAAAGCTACATCTACTTAAAGCATGTTAAAGCCAAAACATCCCTGTACATCAGGTTTCCAAGTTGAACTATAAAATGTTTATGTAATTTTACGCACAGTGACGTTAAACATATCGACGAGCTCTGTTAAAGCTTTTCGCTGTCGTCGTGATTATTGTCATGGGCTGTGTTTCAAATCAAAAATTCTTATCTTACATTCAAAAGTTTTTACTCATCTAGAAAATCCAGAGGAGCTGATACTCAAAACAGACCTTTCGGTAGGTTTGAAGGTGACATGAGAGGCTTTTAAACTTCAAACACTAACTGTAATAGGAAAATAGTTTGTGTCAGTACTTAATAATGATCTAGAACAGAACATAAGTATGCAATTTGAGACATAAAGCTAGTTTGTTTAGTAAAGGTAGATGGAAGGGGGATGAATTCCTACCCTAGTACAGTGTGCCAAGGTAGTAAAAAGACTACAATAGCATTCATACAATAACGTACATTCTTAATTCAAATGTAGCTTATTGGAATGTGACATTATTAAATATTAGCCGTCTTCAACTTTTTATTGCTAGTATCAATTGGCAGAATAAATGAATAAAACAAAAGAGGAGATTGTGAGTTTCTCTCATGATGAATCTCCCGTCTATAAATCAAGTGACCCAAACGTTTGGGAGCCCCCGTTTCACCTGGTGCAGCATGGCACATAAGTAGTTGAAAGCAGATATTGTTTAGAATAGGCCTGTGCTGAAATAGCAGTATGATGATCTACAGTGTTACTGACACTGAAAATCTGACATCATATTATTATTCAGTATAATTAAAGCAGTATAGATAGTGACGTAATGAGAAAACGCCATTTTCAAAGCTGGTGTTCGTTATAGGTGTTTAACCCTTTCACGTCTTTAGGTATTTTTGCTGTACACTGAATTTTGTTTAGCACCAGTGCACTTTACTAAGGGAGTTATGGTTTGAATTTTTATGGTTTGGTTTTATTCGACCAATTGTGCTGAAAATTACAGGAAAAAAATTGATATGAAATCTTTGCACATTTTTTTAAATATGTAACAAAAAACAGAAGGAAACAAAAAGCGCAAATCTTCTGATTGTTTGTCTTTCTTAGAGCGATATCTTTGAAAACAGCCTTTTCGAAATAAAATCTCTGTGAAACTGTTTACATTGTCAGTATTTATCCCACTGTTGTTATAAGCTGAAACAGATTCTAGCTGTGAGGAAATGCAGCGATTAGAGCAGGAAAAAATCTAATTTGTGTGGTAATGTGCAATGCTTCTGAGTAAAAAAAAAAAAATTAGATTAATTAAATGAACGTGTTTCAAAAAAATACATACGAATACTTTTTAAGCATCTGTTGGGACTGAACTGGTGCTTGGTACTGAAAAGATGTTCTAACCCTTTGGCTGTTTTTCTGTTGTTCCACCCAGATTTACACATGAACAGGTCTATAGAGTCTCCGCTAGCTGTGGTTCCGTTGGAAAGGGTTAAGTTTGCTGAAACGGTTAAATAAGTCAGCGTGGAGTGTTGTCTCTCTGGCCGTGCTCTGTTTAGCTCTGTCTGTTTGATGGATCCCGTTCTCCTCTCAGGCTGTGTGCACTTCCCTAAATGGAGCTAGCAGAATCACACAGTCATCAGCTTGAACAGACGCAGATAGAAACGCCGTTATTTGTTTTTCAGTTTGCTGAAGTTTCACCTGCTCTTCATATTCTGTTATATTTCACGACTCACCAACACATTTACATACTAGTTACGACTTTCAGTGCATAAATAAAACGTCGCTAGGTTTTCTGAAGTGGTTTTGTGCAGCAGAATGAATGACACTTCTGTGTCTCACAACATTCCCCTGTCACTAATGATGTCATCGATCATCGTGCAGGTTACTTTACTTCCTGAGCAAGTCTGGACCTGAGTACGAGTTGCATTCACATTCATGGGAATCACGGCACAGTTCCAGTGCAGCCGAGCTCAGACCACCTCCTACAGGTAGTCTCGGGTTCGGTACCGCTGTGTGCTTCCTGGTCCGCATGACAGCTTTCACATTACCAATTTCTCATGCAAACTCGTGCTCTGTTTCGGACTAAACTACCAGTGTGAAAGCCCCCTGAATGTGTCCGTATGCTGTAACACTTTACACAACCTTGTGTTTAATAATGTCAGTTCTTAACAGGATATTGATCATAACTACAGTTCATCTTCCTCACAAAATGTGAGCTTCTTGTGTTTTGCAACCCTGACAACCTTCACACTTTTTTTTCTTTCTTTTTTTTTTTTGTTAGAGGTCTGCATTTTACTCATAAATACGCCAAATGCGCATCTTCTTTTTCCTCCAAATAAAAACAGCAGATGAGCTGTAATGGAAACTGGATTGATTTCCAATTGCATAGGTGATTTGAACTCTCCAGTATTAACTCACACCCACTGGAAGCCCCGCCCCCCTCCCCACATCTCATTAACGCATACGTGTTTTGCAAAGGAACTACACTTTTTAACATCAATCAAACATACACCAGAAAAGCTATCTTCCCAGTAATATGCCAGATAAACTAATCAACATATAAATGTAGAATGACTGACAGTCACGTTGTTGTTTCGAGCACGCTGATATTATCTAAAGCCCCGCCCCCCCTCCTCCCATCTCACTTTAGTAACGTTTCAGCCAGTGCTTTCAACAAGACTCAGTTTTCTTGCTTGAAAGATGAGCAGTAGAGCTCCACTGCTCTCTGTCAGGATAAACAGAGAATGTTTGGTGTTCATTAATGTGAAATAAAAATGTACTTAGCTTACATTATTCATCAAAAGAGGAGATCATTTATTCCCGCAGTAGGCAAGACAGGCCAGGCCATCGTCTCCGACTTCAAATATAATATTTACACATCATCTTAGTTTTCTGAAGGAAATCATAAAGACTGTGTATAATTCCTATATTACGTTACATACCATATGACTAAGACAAAAATAAACTGTAAAAAAAAAAAAGGTTGTGATAAGTATAATGTTCTTTTCATTTAAGATTTTAACATCTTTAGCATATTAAACAGGGATTTATTTCAAAATATTGTGATTATATAAGTGAAGATTGGGGGAAAGATTTTCCATTTGTGGTCATCATTCTGTAGTTCTTTCAGATTCCCAAATTCAGAAGTGTGTGTGTGTTTGTTTAAGGAGGAGGACTGGTTATGCATACTTGTACAATAAATATGTGCGCCTTCTTCATAAATCATTGTGAAGTCTTTGTTCGACTTAAAATTAGATTTTGCTGCAGGCAGGACTCAAAACAAGCATCTGTCTCTGCCAGAGTGAAGTTAAAAACGGCCTAGGAAAGTTTAAAATACATTTCTCTCTCCCTCTCTCTCTCTCTCCCTCTCTCTCTCTCTCTCTCTCTCTCTCTCATTTTCTTTATTTTCTTTGTTCATTTTTTTAAGGAGAAAACAGACCACAACTAAATCTCAGTGTTGTTTTACAAGAGGGGTAAATATCACACAACACCTTTAAAACCTTCTCACAAGCCTTTTGTGTCCTGGAATGTTGTGACCTCAGTCTTTACACTGAATGTGATGGTATAAGCAGACACACACACACACACACACACACACACACACACACACACACACACACAAAGGCTGGTTTGTTGGAACTGCAGCAGTAGGTTAATGCCAGATGTGAATTTAAATAGCAGGCTTAAAGTGAGCTGCAGCATCTAGGCCTACACTACAGCTAGATTTGAGAGAAAACCTGAAATGAACAGAGTTCTAGAATATATAAAATCCCAGGCAACCAGGAAGTGCTCTAGAACACTTTACTGAGAAGTGTCTTAAAATGCTTAACAGGATGTATTCTAGATCCCTTAACCAGGAAGTGCTCTAGAATACTTGAGTGTCTTAAAATCTCTCAAAATAATTTCTCAAACTGCCAATTTAGAATGTATGTCCATGTTTTATATGGTGGATCTTACCATAATAATATGAAACGGTCGATCTCTCGTCATAGAAATGTGAGCACCCCTGTTCTACAGCATTTTACCAGAGAGTGTCTTAAAATGTGTAACAAGGACGTGTTCTAGATCCCTTAGCCAAGAAGTGTTTGAGAGCATAACCAGGAAGTGTTCTAAAAGATTTTCTAGAATGCTCACCCTGGAAATACCATGCAGTGTTCTATAATGCTTAACTAGGAAGTGTTCTAGAACACACAACCAGAACGTGTTCTGGAAGCCTCAGTCAGGAAGCGTTCTGGAAGCCTCAGTCAGGAAGCGTTCTAGAAGCCTCAGTCAGGAAGTGTTCTGGAAGCCTCAGTCAGGAAGCGTTCTGGAAGCCTCAGTCAGGATGTGTTCTGGAAGCCTCAGTCAGGATGTGTTCTGGAAGCCTCAGTCAGGATGTGTTCTGGAAGCCTCAGTCAGGAAGCGTTCTGGAAGCCTCAGTCAGGAAGCGTTCTGGAAGCCTCAGTCAGGATGTGTTCTGGAAGCCTCAGTCAGGATGTGTTCTGGAAGCCTCAGTCAGGATGTGTTCTGGAAGCCTCAGTCAGGATGTGTTCTGGAAGCCTCAGTCAGGATGTGTTCTGGAAGCCTCAGTCAGGATGTGTTCTGGAAGCCTCAGTCAGGATGTGTTCTGGAAGCCTCAGTCAGGAAATATTTAAATCTGTAACCAGGAAGTGTTGTATAATGTTTTCATTATTTTAGAGTTACTAAAATAATGGTCTGATTTAATGAGATTTAATGAGGGCTGTGTTGAAAAGATCACTAATACAGTAGTGTAATGCAGGATGGACAGAAACATAATTTACCCAGAAGCCACTGCATGTCGACACTGTTCCTTTAAAAAATGAAAATGGAAGCCAAACAAATTTGACTTCCATTTTCATTTTTGAAAGGAACATTGTCAAAGTGCAGTGGCTTCTGGGTAAATTTGAAGTTGAAGGGTAAGTTATGAAGGTTCATATTTCAGAAATGTAACAAAAAATCTTGTCTGTTTAAATTCGTGGCACTGAAAACAGGAAACAGTGATGGACAGGATGGACACATATAATGGAGCATGTAGTAAATTTTATCTGGCTTTTGTGTTTCCATATGAGCAGGTTTTTCTCCTGTGAATGATTTGTTGAAAGCAGAGTAAACCTGTGTGTGTGTGTGCGTGTGTGTGTGCGTGTGTGTGTGCGTGTGTGTGTGCGTGTGTGTGTGCGTGTGTGTGTGCGTGTGTGTGTGCGTGTGTGTGTGTGCGTGTGTGTGTGCGTGTGTGCGCGTGTGCGCGTGTGCGTGCGCGTGTGCGCGTGTGCGCGTGTGTGCGCGTGTGCGTGTGTGTGTGTGTGCGTGCGCGCGCGCCTGTGCGCTGACCCTCTTTTGAAGGGGCCATGCTGATAGGCGAGCTGCTCTTTAGTAACTATATCCTTTTTGTTTCTTACCTGCTGAACATCTGCTGGGTGAACATTAGCATCCTAAATGTTTCATGATCTTATGCTGTGTGTGTGTGTGTGTGTGTGTGTGTGTGTGTGTGAGCATGAGTATTAGCTATGATATTAAATACATCTGACCTCTCATTGCTTTAGCAAAGGCCTATAGACATTAATTTTGTTTGAGGTGTTGTGTAAATAGCTTCCAGTTATGTGAATGTTATTACAGGATTTAAGATCTTTTTCTTTAAATCAGTCACTAGATGTGTTAAAAGGCTGGGTACGTTATAGTTATATTATGGTGATATTTACGTGATATAGAAAAAAGTCTGTTGTGGTTATACTGCTGCATCTTGTGGTCTTGCATTGCAGTATTTTAAATAACCAAACAAGCACAACATAATGGAACATTGAATTTTAGACATTCATATTCTTTTTTTTTTTTTTTTTTTTTCTTTTTTTTTCCCCTCCCCTAATTTTTTTTTAATGTAAACATGATGAAAGTTCTGGAGGGGGTTTTCCTCATGATGGTTGTAGTGTTAGCTTATTTTTGTTATGGTGTAATGTCACCTGAAAAAGTTCGCACTCTTGAACAAATCGAATTGGGAAAAGTCGGTCAAATCAAGATCCGGTTTGAATGGAGAAGAAAAAAAAACTATAAAAGATATAGGATTAAAAACCAATATAGCTGTGGAAAATCAATGCACACTCCTGACAGAGAGAGAGAGAGAGAGAGAGAGAGATACACTTAACTCTTTTGATTCAGTGAAAGCTCAGCAGGAAATCTTGACAGACGCACTGCTATATGCAAACCTTGCAACATTGCCTTAAAATACGCTGACAGGACCACCAGCCTTCCTACAAACATGCGAGTAAATGTTAACCAAATGTTAAATACATCAGTACATCATGCTAAATTTAAATGAAATGAAATGTATTGGCACTGACTTGAATCAAATCGTATTGGCAGTGAATCGAATAGAATCATGTTGGATCAATAGTGGATTGATCAAGTCTATTGAATTGTTACGTGTTTAGCTGTATTGTTTTTGTATCCTATAATACACTATATGGCCAAAAGGTTGTGGACACCTGAACATCCTATTCCAAATTTATTCAGTTTTGCAGTTACAATAACCTCCATTCTTCTGGGAAGGCGTTCCACTAGACTTTAGAGCGTGACTGTGGGGATTTGTGCTCATTCAGCCACAAGAGCATTAGTGAGATCAGGCACTGATGTCAGGGGAGGAGGTCTGGGGTGCAGTCAGTGTTCCAGTTCATCCCGAAGGTGTTCAGTGGGGTTGAGGTCAGGGCTCTGTGCAGACCACTCGAGTTCTTCCACTCCAACCTTAACACACCATGTCTTCACGGAGCTCTCTTTGTACACAGGGGCATTGTCATGATGGAACATGTTTGGGCCTCTTCGTTCCAGTGAAGGGAAATTGTAATACCACAGCATACAAACACATCCTATACGATTCTGTGCTTCCAACTTTGTGGCAACAGTTTGGGGAAGAACCACATATGGGTGTGATGTTCAGCTGTCCATGTACTTTTGGCCATATAGTGTATGTCGTACTGAGATGTCTGTTGTGTCACCTGAAAGAGGGAGAGTCTCTCCTCTTATTTACACATGACTTTATTTTTTATTTGAAAATTAATCAAGACTACGGGTATGACTCAATTAGGTGGTTATATGAGTATCTGATTATTCGACTACCCATGCTCAGTTTTGATTTGTATGGTACGTTTTTTTTTAAATAAAGGTAATTTTAAAGTAGCTCAATTCAAGCCATCAGTTACATACATTTCAATGATAAATAGCAGTTTAAGATAGGGGGGAATAAATATATAAATATATAAATATATATATATATATATATATATATATATATATATATATATATATATATATATATATATATATATATATATATATATATATACACACCTCCATTCAGTTCACGTTACATTACCAAGCTAAGTTTAACTACGGTGATGACTTCTGGCTTTATGGTGATGACTTCAGTACCCTCACCCTGCTTGTCTGAAAATACTGAAATGGATCCCCATCACGACATGGACCTGATACCTAAGATCCAGTAGGGAAATGAGAGATGAGTCGAGGCTCACAGTGAAACCGCATGGCTAACACGATCACACACTGTCTCTTCCACTGCAAGATAAGGAGGCGAACAGTACAAGTCAGAGTTATTAAGATGCATGAAGAGAATCTGAAGAGATTCCTGATATGAATTTAAGTGTAACGTGGAGAAAGGAAACATAAAGACCTATTGTCAAGGCTCATTTACATTCAGCAGAAGCCTCTGTCCTGTGTCTGCCTCATATGAACTCGAAATTTTTTACTCTGTTTTTAGTGACCTTTTCAGTCATTCATGTGGTGTAGCATCAGTGTAGTGATTTCTGCTGGATTCTTCTTTACAGTTTTTGTGTGTGTGTTTTTTTTTTTTAAATCTGTATTTAAACTTGAATGCGCAGTTGCCATGCACATGTTGTAACCAATATTTATAGATTTATGCCACTTGGTTTCTCATGGACAGGGCCTAAGCGACAATTTACTGTGGGGCCTCATCCACACCAATCATATACGCAAGAATGAACAAAATTAATGCTTGATTATCTTGGAGTCAAAAGGCTACTGACATTTGGCCTCAAGTAGTAACGAGCTAGCAGCTTAACACCTAACACTTCATACTCCAGAGACTAGCTAGCTTTTTTCAATTACACCACCAAACTGTTGCCACAAAGTTGGAACTAAGGCAGTGCCCCGTGCACAAAGCGAGCTCCATGAAGACATGGTTTTCCAAGGTTTGAGTGGAAGAACTCGAGTGTCCTGCACAGAGCCCTGACCTCAACCCCACTGAACACCTTTGGGATGAACTGGAGTGCTGACTGCACCCCAGACCTCCTCACCCGACACCAGTGCCTGATCTCTCTAATGCTCTTGTAGCTGAATGAACACAAATCCCCACAATCATACTTCAAAATCTAGTGGAAAGCCTTCCCAGAAGAGTGGAGGTTATTATAACAGCAAAGAAGGGACTACATCTGGAATGGGATGTTCAAAAAGCACATACGAGTGTGATGGTCAGGTGTCCACAAACCTTTGGCCATTTAGAGTAGATATGAAATTTTCATGATTGCCGCTTCTTCATGATCTTATGTGAATCTAACTGCATTTAGTCAGTTAGATTGTAGTTTCTAGCCTTTTCACACCACAATAGCCTGGTAACATTTCTTCCATTTGTAATCTTTATTTTTGCACAATTTCCTGTTGATTTTACTGACTTATATCCTTTTGATTCTCATTCTTTAATCATGCTGTCAGGCTGAGCTGCTTCTGCACTCCTTTTTTTTTTTTTTTTTTATCTTCAGAGCTCATGACTGTTAACCGCCTACTGTGTGACGTAAAAGCCCACCCAGGAAGCGTGAGTCACAGGGAATGTTGTAAGGCTGAGAGCCTCGGGTTTACCGTGTGTGTTTTAAACAAACAGTCCAGCACCTGTTTTTCCATGAGCTCTCTATCCTGTTCCATTGATTTTAATTATCCTGTGTGTGTGTGTTTTCTGCTCCGTCCGTCGTATCTCATCTGTATGTGCATCACGGAGAGATGATTAGTGCAGTCTGCTTTATTATCATGAATTACTGCCCAGTTTAGAACCACTGTTCTTGTTGAGGCTAAACAAAGCTTGATCTCTTCAGCTGGCAACTGTAAATTAAATGGGTACTTATTCTCGTGTTTTAAGATGTAGAAGTCGTCACTCGGCAGGTTGACTAAGAGGTTTCTCGTTTCTATTTACATCCGGTTGTTAGGACGCTCTTATCCGATGGTGTAAAACATGCAAACGATTGCGTAAAAAGTGATTAAAAAAAAAAAAAGTACATGGAGAATCTAGGCAATGACCTAAAGGACAGCTCGATAAAATGCAAGAAGAATGTTCAGAGATATTCAGTAACAGTTATAGTAGTGCAGAAAAGGTTTCATTTTCATTTATCAAAGATTTCAAGTGAATAGTTGGTTGTATGTAGGGATCTGTACATGGTTATGAGCGCCAGTAAATAAATTTTAATATTGAAATTGCTGTTCAGTTGTTCATTATGCAGAATGAGTAAGAAATGATGGCAATATTGTGATGACAGGAGAAGCACTGTCACGGCATGGGAGTGCCATCAGAATTGAAAAGTCTCAGCGTTATTTTACTCTCACGCAGATGATCGGATACGAAGCTTCCAGGACAAGACATTAAGTATTTCCAAAACGTATTTGTTAAAAGATGTAAACTACAATGGACAATTCACGTACCTCAGATTTATAGATTAAGCTCATTTTAAACTGAGTTGCTCTGTGGCTTTATTTATTTATTTTTTCTAACCTGGTGCTGCTCTAGAATGGAGCATTCATTATGTTTACAAATACAGATTATTATAAACATGTGTTATCACTGTGAGCACATAAATAAAAAAACATTAAAAAAACAAAAATAAAATAAATACAGCCTGATGAGAAACAGAGTTACTGTAATCACCAAAAAAGTGGATAATTTTCCTATACCGGAATGTCCCAAAGTGTGTTATTCATCTTATAGCACAGCAATTACAATTCTTAACTTACTAATTAATAACACATTCTTTTTTTTTTTTTTTTTTTTTTTTTTTTATATATAAAAGAGACAAGTTAGTTCTTGTTGTCTCTACTTTGAAAACACTCATCGTCTCACCAGCCTCTCTTGTTTTCACTCTCATGAAGTTTATAAGACAGAATACGCAGCTTGTCATGCTACCAAGAAACTGGAAATCGTGACGCCCGCCATCATGAAGACTTTACTGTGGTGGAAAACCAAGCTCTGACCCACAGACTCCTTCCATAAATATTAAATGAACCACTAGATGTAAAAACGTCACCATACAAACAATTATACATTTTTCTTTGTTAAATAACAAAACATTATTTTAATTTTTTTTTTTTTTTTTATTAGTCTTCGAATATGTGAAGCGTCCACGGTACACATCCCGGTCAATAAGTTGTTACTGTAGGAATGATAACATTAAAGCAACATTAAACCTTTCTCCCAGGCGAAACTGACTTATCGGACATTTTCAATCAGTATAAACAAATGAGTTATTTTATCACCACAAGTCTGTTATAAGATTAGCCAGGACACTGTTGGGTTTCTGTGTCTAGAGTATCATGACTCTGTATGTAGCTGCTGGTGAGCGGGGCAATGGGAAATGGGAGAGGTGTGAGCCCCCCTGCTGGATAAACAGTTCACGATAACACTGGTACAGAGATAAAATGGATAAAGTTTTTAGATAGTAAAACACTGTATAGAGCTACCACAATAAAATTATAATATTTAAGTCTAGTAGGTTAGGTTACAAAAAAAAAAAGAAAAGAAAAAATTATGAAAAACTGCAAATTCTTAAAGTATCTACTTTCATATGAGACATGAACCACTACTGTGGTGTGTGATATCACAAATAAATTCAATGCCGAACAGGCGGAAATTGCATTTTTTTTTTTTTGTTGATAGTTAATAGAAATCATTTTAATTACAGGCAGAACTACTGTCTGAAATTCTGTTATTGAAAACGAATCCACACTCCTGATTTGAGAATTCAGCCGTGCTGTGGTCTAAAGCTCTTTAATCCAATGAGATTTTCGCTTCTACGCTCCAGTTCGAACTTCAACAAAGTTTGAATTGCAGCCGACGCCAGAACTCACATTGCTACAGCAGGGTACAGGCTCAAATACTGAGCTGGCATTCAGTACATCTTTTCCTGAGTGTTCTGAGGTTAATCACAACGTCGAAAAACTGTATTACAGCACACTAACAGACCCCACTTCCCAACAAAAGCTTAACCAAACATCCGTTCCTTACAATCTGTGAATATTTAAAGCAGAGGATGCTTCTCAGTTGATCTTGATCTGTCTGTGCATCAGAATAAACGATGGTAAAAAGCACAACGTGAATTTCACTCACATCACCTGTACTTACTTGAGTTTTACCCAACAAACGCTCTGTCAGTGTTTTGCTTCACTTCGACTGAATGATATGAAAACAACAGACTGTCATTTTTCTTGTTTTATTTTAGCGGTTTGATAGCAACGATTGTTACGATAATGGATATGATAGTTGCCATGGTTATATTGCGACATTGTTCAGCCGTATTCATCACTGATTTCGATCTGTGATACATTTTTGACCTGATCTACTGCATATCAGAGCCATATTAGAATAAGAAAATGACACACCTTCCACCCAATCCGTATTTACTCTGCCAGTGGTGTACATCATGATACTCGACACATTCATTAATATTGTACTGGAAGTTTTAAAATGCAGTCAGGAGATCGGAAGATAAACTGATCTCAGAGCTAACCTACTTTGCAGGCGTATATAAATACTTTTGGATACTTAAATCCCTTTGCTGTAGCTAGGCTAGACAGTCTTCTTGAATCTTAAGCAGCTTTCATTGTCTCTTGATTGCTTTGTATGTCTGTAGTGTGTAAGGACTTTGAGCGCGTCACATTTTTGCCTCCTCAGGCACATTTGCTTATTCTGCTTTCTGCTGATAAGACTGTAACGACCCACTTGGCTGTTTACTGTCTGAGATAAAAGACAGCTGTGTGCTCTGTCAGCAAAGAATCAGTGTTTTGTAAAATTAGTAGTCTGCAAGGGCAGTTTGCAGAAGCAGTGAGGTTTTCCTGAGTGTCTTCGGTTACGCTGTGCAATCAGGAGGAATGCACATTCCACATTATAGTCTCCTCTGTAATTACGTCTTCTCCCGCCTACTCTTTCTCCTGCCATTGGCTGAGGAGATATGACTGGCATCGAGGTCTAGCAGTGGAAGAATAGCGGTATGAAAACCCTTGTATGACTTGATGAACTTCAACTTTGAGGCGATTGAAGAATTATTGCTAAATAGATTTGGGCATTTACAAGACGTTCTCATTCAAAATGAATTACAAAGGAGGCAAAATCCAGTGCACAGAGCTGAGCAGCTGAGGACAAAGAGACTAGAGACTTAATGCTGTAGGCAATTCAGGCATCGTCGGCTATAGGCTACAGTGACCAGAAATAGATCTGCATTAATGCTGGAGCTACAAAAAGCAGCAACACGCTGGCAAAACAAAGCAGCCGAAGAAGCCCTTTATGTATTAGAAGATAAACTAATCCCAGAAGAGTTTTACTCTTGTAACACAAGCTGGAACAGATGATCTAGCTCTGGAGAAAAAAAAAAAAGATCAAAACAGTTAGCAGACGTCTTTGAAAACACACAAGTGAAATTCCTGAAAAGTGAACATGATTTGCGTCTTGTGTCAGTAGTTCATGCCAGAGTCTAGACAAAACTATTTTGTTTTCAACAGTGTCTCCCAAAACGGTGGGTTGAAATTACGTCTCCATGAAGAAGCACTGCTATCAAAATGCATCACTGTGCTCGTAATAAAGAGAATAAAAATTCAGCTCCCATAGTTTACACCTGTAAAGCCTCCCAAATAAATATTTACCAGTAGACTTGAGCTGCCTCGTGTTAGCATCTGGTAACCAGTCATTTAGACTTCCAACCAACCAGCCATTAAAAAACTGCATTACATGCTGGATTAAAATACATGAAGTCAAAAGGTATATAGTTTACTGGTACTGCTTCAAAAAAAAAAAAAAAAAAAAAAAAAAAAAAGTGCGACCTTGCTACTGAAAAATGTAATTAAACTAAAAGTTTTTCTGTTTGTGGTCTCGTTTATTAACCGTGTGTACACATAGTTTTATGGGCAAACTGTGCCTGTGCATGAGACGATACCCTAAAGCCACGATACAGGCTTCTCGAGATGATATTGACACAAACAATATATTACATTTTAATACATTTATTTTGTAATGACAACAAATTTGTATTGTAAGAAAAATAGATCAGGATTTATAATTAAAGGTGTAATTTTCCCCTATTATTAACAATTTTTTTTCCCATTGTCATAAAATTATTTCATGGCAATGTTATTAGTATGGAAAGACGGTGGGTTGTGCCTTAAATGATTAAATAACGTTCAGTTTTTTAACTTTACCAAAAGATTGATAAATTAGGCTTTCTCAGAAATAAGGAAAAAAAAAAAAATATATATATATATATATATATATATATATATATATATATATATATACACCCTGTGTGTGTGTAGATATATAGATATATATAGATATAAAGATGTGAAAAGACCTTTTTGTACAAAGACTTGATAATAAATTTCGCCTTTAATTTTCACCACATGGTTGTGTGTCTTTATCTGGTCGATTAAAACAATGGTACAGTGAAACTATGATATTTATAGATTATGTTAACATACTATGAAAATCTCAAACTGTTCATCGACAGGAATTAAACTCACCTGATGATAGAATGAACACTCTTACTGTTGCACCACTCAGGAATCTTTTAAGCTAAATCTCTGTTGGGGATTGCATATGTTTTACTAGAGCTGAAGGTAATTCATTACCCATTATGTCTAGTGGCTACATATTTTAAAAAAGACCAAATGCCTGAACTCTCTGACATCTTGAAACGTCTGAAGATTTTTAAGCAGCGCTTGTAATCCCTCGGATGATGGAATTGCCTGACACAGCTGGCGGCAGGCCGCATTTGCACAAACTTTTTTGTGCTGTATTTGTGATGTATTACCATTAGATTTGCAGACATACATGCTGCTCATATTGCATTATGGGTAATTCTTGTCCTGTCTCTTAAAATGCTAACGATAACTAGAAAGGAATTGTGGTTTTTGGAGGAACGAGGCTCATTTGTTTCCGACTTCCACTGACATCTACTGAGAGATCTGAAGAAGGAGGAAGGAAGCCATTTAAAGTAATGGGATGCAGTGAGTGTAATCAGTAGTAGTCCAATACCTCTGTTTCCTCCAGACCTACAATAGATTAGCACACACAAACACACACACACACACACACACACACACAGCCATCTTTTCATGCATTCTGGGCTCAGGTTCTTGAATATTTGCCCTGAGCAGTAAAATCTAATGTTTCTGAAATGTATTTGAGCAGCTTCCATTAAGATGAAAGGACAGAAATTCTGTTCATACTGTTAATTTCGTTAATATATGGCCAATAATGTGCTTTGACATTTCTGCTTTAAGAAAAGCAGAAATGTCAAAGCACATTATTGTTTACCCAAACAATGTGGGAATGTTTTTTATTTAGGCTACTTTCTAACCTTGCCTTGGTTTGTATGCCTGCAAAGCTCGTGTCTGGTAGGGAGCAAGTTTAACAAATGCAGTGGTAAATACAGTCAGGCTGCCTAAAGATGCCCAAACCCTCGCTAGCTAAGTGTGATTTTTCTCGTGATTTTGGATAGCTACGTCCCATAGCGAAATGGAAATGGTCAAAATGTACGCGATGCTCTTGTGCCATTACATCATCATCAAAACACAGAAGAGCACTTACACACACCGTACAGATGACAACGGACAAAGGTTTAAAATGGTTAAATGACCTAATAAAAAAATGTTAATAACAAAATATTTATCCCAAAAAACAGAAGTGAATGAATTAATGATAGACTTCATTGAGGCTCGTGTTTAAATGCCGCAAATGACTTTTGAATCAAGTGATGTCTGATTTACTGATGTGATGTCAGTGGTGCTGATAATGAAAGTGAGAACTCGTTTCTCATTTCCCAGTTTTCTACTTTTTCGCTTTAGTTTTTCGCTGGCTGCCACACAAACGAGCCAGGACACATTTAAGACCACGATTAAAAAAAGTGAACATTTCCAATCAGTCTAAAGTAGGCGGAGCTAATCCTGGATAATGACTGTGTAAGCTTCACCCTCACCTGGTGCAAGTCTGAGGTTGCTAATCCCAACCTTGTAGCTTTTATCAACACTGTGTATTCCTGTCTGAATATTATCTTGCAGAATGTGGCTCAGCAGGGTGCGAGTCTCAGACAGAATGACGTTAATAAAGCGTGCTCATTAAAATATTAGTTTATAGACTCGATGGAGATGATCAGTAAGGTCAGTGGGTGTTTGAGCGGCGCTTGTCATACTGCCATCTTATTTTTTTCCTCCATTTAAACGTTGATGGATGTTAAATGTCCTACTCAATTTTGGGCGTCACAGTTTTCTAGAGTTTGTACGCTGTATTCACTGGAACTCATGTCCCTCTCACCCTTCGAATTTGTAGATGTTTTCAGATCAGCATGAAAAAGAATTAAAATGACTTCAGGTTATTTGTTCTAGCTCTAAAACGTTCCTGTCCTTATATGGCTTTGACTCCGTTCTTAACTTTTTCTCAATATGATTTGTTTACCTTATCCAGTCAAGATTGCTACCGATTATTGCAATTTTAATGTTTTTATCTCTCTGCGTGTGTGTGTGTCCTCAGGAGTTTGCAGCACTGACTAAGGAGGTGAATATGTGCAGGGAGCAGCTGCTAGAGAGAGAAGAAGAAATTGCCGAGCTAAAGGCCGAGAGAAACAACACACGAGTAAGTGCAAAGGATCATGGTTTCTCTTAGTGCTGGAGCGTTACGATGATCGTCCAGCCAAGTACAAGCACTCTGTAAAGCTCAGTATCTTCTTCCTGCTTGCAAAGCGGACTATGTTAAAGAGCCGTCATCACCACCATCCTGCATTTCCCTGATTTATCATATTACTGAGACGGAGAAGTTTATAGCTGTATCTCAAATGACACACAACATCCTTTAGTGTTTTGTAGTGTTCACAGAGGGAAACTGAGTAAGCACACACTGTCCTCTTCTGCATGCATGAGCTCACAGATGCCCACGATTGGCTCATGTCTCTGTGATTGACATGACCTGGGGTTATTACTGGCCATTGAGTTGATGGTAAAGTGCAGTAATCTTTCCAGAGGAATGCATGCACAGTAAAAAAAAAAAAAATACTAATAACAGATTTGGATGCAGCTAAAATAATTAATATTAATAATTATATTATCCAACTTCTCAATGTAAAACTAGACCAATCCTAAAAAAAAAAGAAAGATATTTTTGAGGGCGACATCTCGACAAAATTTCTTACATTGCCAAATTTCTTACAGTATTTTAGTCCATATAAATTCAATTCCGCACAGAGGAACAAGGCAAGATACGTAGGAAGGAGGAGGAAAGAAATGACAAAAGAAAAAAATGAAAATGGAGAAGGAAAAAAAAAAAAAAAAAAAAAATCCACTTCATAACCTAGAAGGGACAACAGTTAAAGGGTCAGACTATAAATAACACTTGCAACATTAATCATGCATCCTTTTCCAAATATAACCCTAAAGGTCTCCAGATCTTCCAAAATGTAGCTGAGTTTCAATTCAAGTCGTGTGATAATTTCTTGTCTGAGGTGTGAACTTCCATAAAGACAGGTTAAAGAAATAAAATGGTAATGTCACAGCTTTACCAAAAGCATACAGTGCGTCCCTGTCATAAACAACAGATTTGCTGATTATTGTAGTCAAACTTCATATTTGAATCTCTTCAAAATACGAAAATTCAGAATTCATATTTGAATTTCTGTTCTTACATACTGAACTTAATATTTATTTATCTGAAATATAAAATATATTTGTATCTAAAGCTAATTCAGCTGTCTTAGTATTCTGCCGGGGAAATAATAGCTAACAGTACCAGATTTGAACCTTGGAATATGTTTATTCCAGTCAGTTCCTCCAGTGTGTGAGAAGAGTGTGGAGACGTGATTGGCGATAATGCAGAAAAGGCAGTAATGTTCTCGCAGAGCTGTGCTAAGAAGCATGTGGAGCCTCTAATCCGTAAGACGATGGGACCGCCTGACACAGTTGGAACCAGACCAGATTTCGCGCGTGTGTGTGTGTGTGTGTGTGTGTGTGTGTGTGTGTGTGTGTGTGTGTGTGTGTGTGTGAAAGAGAGAGAGAGTGTGGTGGGGGGTTGGGGAGATGAGAGATGGAGTGAGGGATTAAGGCCAAGTGAGGAGGATGAGTGTAGGCTTTGTCATTCTAACAGAGTCTTGCTGAGCATTCTGGCAGGATGAGTCTGACACACACACACGTACACGTACACGCACACATTTGTCTTGCTGTCCTTGTGAGGACCTTCCACTGACATGCGTATTAATGCAGCTAATTAATGTTGTGTTTACACCTAAATCAAACACTAACCTTAACCTCAGTGACCAGAAGGAAACAGTTTGGCTCTTTCCCCCCCCAAATAACAGCTCAAAAAATGATGACAACACAGTACATGTCGTGTGTATGTATGTGTATGTATGTATATATATATATATATATATATATATATATATATATATATATATATATATATATATATATATATATATATATATATATATATATGTGTATGTATATAAAATATATATATGTATGTATGTATGTGTATATGTATATATAATATAGACTGCTCTTGAAATGTATATTGATTTCTATGCAACGAGAAATTCTTTGTATATCTTGAACTTAGTAGTTATAAGCAACATGAGATGCTATATAAATATAAACATTTAGCACAGTTGTAGCACACTTTAATCTGGATTGTGTTTTATTTCCTTGTTTTCAGCTGCTGCTGGAGCATTTGGAGTGTTTGGTGTCTCGTCACGAGCGCTCCCTCAGGATGACGGTGGTGAAGCGTCAGGCTCAGAGCCCAGCCGGAGTCTCCAGTGAAGTGGAAGTTCTCAAAGCCCTAAAATCCCTGTTTGAGCATCATAAAGCCCTGGATGAGAAGGTAATGAGAGTTTGAAATGAGTTTGAACTACTCCTTTTCAGAGTAACATCCTAAAAGCTGGTATTTGCTGAGGGAGTTAATGATTATTATTACTGTAACAGGTGAGGGAGAGATTGCGCGTTGCTCTGGAAAGGTGCAGCGCGTTGGAGGAGCAGTTAACAGCTTCTCATAAAGAGGTAGGACTTTCACTTGCCCAAACACACACACAGGGCAAAACAATGCCTGTGAGTACACACGTGTGGAATGTTAATTCCTGATTCCTGTATGTTTCATTAGTGTCATTGTAATTGTTTTGTTAAACAAACACTCAGTTCTTCACAGTACGACATGTACTGAAGCCACAGGATGAACCAGTTCTTTTATTTATATATGTATTAAACAAGGAAATGCTTCTAAGCCCATTGTGTCTGTTTTGGCGTGACCAGACATGAGCAAGAATGTGTACTAAAACAGAAGCATGCGTTAGTGAAGACATCACAAGCCAGCAAGATGATAACGCTTTATCTTCACTGCTGGGTTGAGAACAATCTGTCATCCAGATATCTCCAGCAATGCTGCCTACCAGCTGCATAAACAAGGTGGTCTGGTATTAGAGCTCAGTAACGCCGCTATACCTGATTAGCAGCACCACACACACATCGGTGGCACTGCTTTGCTGCGAATTGGAGCTGATGAATAGTGGTCCTACACTAATCCCTCTCCATTAGTGCAGGGGGTAACGTTTGGGGGGGGGAACTGGGTGAACTATGGGCTGCAGAAAATAATCGCATGCCAGCAAAGTGACCTGTATGTAGGGGTACTTGATAAAATGGCATGGTGTATTGCACAGCGTCCTAGAAATAATATGGCAGTCAAATATTCACATTCGTAATAATAATAAGAACACAAATTATGATAATACCAGTTAATAGTAAAGCTACCAATAAGTGAGAGAATATGAAGAACAAGAATGTGAAGAATATGAATATGAAGAAGAGTGCAGAAAAAGAAGTATACAAAGATTATGACTAATAAGATGAATACAAGTAGTTGAATTCGAAGAATATGAAGAATGCAAAAGAAAGATTATTACGAAGAATCAGAATATGAAGAAGAATACAAATTATAAGAATACGAATAATGCGATGAATGCAAAAGAAGAAGATAAGGCGGACAATAAGAAGAAGAAGAATATCAAGAAGAGGAAGATGAACAATACAAAGAGGAAGAATATGAAGAATGCAGAAAAAATTATGAAGAATCAGAATATGAAGAAGAATGTGAAAAAGAAGAATAAGAATAATAAAATGAAGAATAATAAGATGACGAATGCTAAAAAAGAAGATAAGGAGAAGAATATGAAGAATGTGACTAGGAAGGATATGAAGAGGAGGAAGAAGAATATGAAGAAGAGGAATATGAAGAATGCGTCTAGGAAGGATATGAAGAGGAGGAAGAAGAATATGAAGAAGAGGAATATGAAGAATGCGTCTAGGAAGGATATGAAGAGGAGGAAGAAGAATATGAAGAAGAGGAATATGAAGAATGCGTCTAGGAAGGATATGAAGAGGAGGAAGAAGGAGAATACCATGAAAATACAGGATAAGAAGAAAGTGAAGAAGAGGAAGAGCAAGGATGTGAACATGAAGAAGAAGAAGAAGAATGTGAATAAAAATGAACGTGTAGTTACAGATGATAGTTTTAGTAACCGCCCCCTATCCTGGACTCTTTACAGCATAAACAGCTGTTGAAAATAACAGCTATATAATTAAATATCTAAATTATAGAAAAACCTACTTTATGGCTGCAGACATGTCTTTGCTTCATTTCCATGTTCTCATCTCTTCCTCCCCCATACACACACACACATGCATGCATACACGCATGCATAAACACATGTACACACACTTACACACAGATAGGATTAGGACTGACAGTAGGCTGGGGGCACAGTTGCAGACTGACCTACATTTCACTGGTGTTGGCTAGAAACACTCATCCATTATAACCGGCTACACACACACACACACACACGCACACACACACTTACTCACTCTCGCTCACTTTTAGATTGTTGTGCTGTATTACTGAAGCTATTCAGTATGATATACCGGAATATTCAACACTATACTGTTGACATGAACACTTAAATAGCACATTTTGCGCAGGAAGTTCACTCTTCTTTGCGAGAGCTCACTCTGTTTAATATTTCCAGCTGTGTTTCTGTCTGACATCTGCAGCTAGTCTGTGATTGAGGTTGAACAAATCTCACATGCACAGTCAGCTTGAAGTGATTTAGGTCCTATAAAAGCAGTCATGAGTGTGAATGTCAGGTCCTGGGGAGTTACACTTCTCAGAGTTCAGTTGTTTCACACAAACAGGTCATCATTCACATGACTTGGAAAGTTGCTGATGTCGAAATCGGAGAGAATGCTAAAGTGAGTTCCTTTCTCCGTTTCAGAATGCCTTACTACGAGAGCAGAACAATCAGAAGAAATTGTTCATCGATGGCACAGCAGAAATCAACCACAACTCTGAAAGCACACCCAGCACCAATGGCAAGGTAAACATAAGACTCAAAAACCCTACACAGTGTGAGCATTCGTGAAGGAAAAGTACTGTGTGTATAAAGCGCAGAAAAATACACCAAAACAACAGTTAGTCACTATCCAGCATATGTTTGTGTGCTAACTAAAACAGTATTCAGAATACATCTGTTACACAAATCTGTTAAAAATACACACACCTAGTGTGAACAGAAGTATCAGTAGACTTGTTCTTTGCCCAATTTAACCACATTTGAAATGCAAAACTGATCAAACACACCACATTAACCATGATCCGACTAGCCAAAACAGCTTAACAACTGGCTAACGATGCAAATTCCCAAACGATGATAAATCGTCTGACTGTCATTCAGTAGCTTTCTACCAAATTACATAACAAATAAACGCCTTTCCTGTTCAGCAAGAATAAAAGCCAAAACTTCATCCTGCCTGAATCCTTTTTCCCTCTTATAGTATAATATCGGACACTGTCACTCTCTCGTTTCTGTTTGGTTTGTTTATACTCGAACACGCTCTCTCGCTCACTGTTCCTTCTGATGGGCTGCGGCTCCTTCCGGTCACTGTGTGTGTTCCCTTAGCTCCTGGCCACGGATGGCTGTGGCATCATTGGGATTCGTGCTCGGAACTCAAGACATACGATAGGGCGAACCCTTTTCTGTTGCGCCACACAGGGGCCAAATGTGTGAATTGTTTATAATTTTTTTGTTTTTCATTACCTTTATTACACTTCACACCAAGTCCATTATGAAGCAACAATTCCCGCCCCCAATGTGTCTGTTACCAAAAATGCATTTGACCACGGTGAGGAGTACGCAAGCAGAGTTGAGAAAACATAGTTCACAACTGTCAGTTAAATATGTCCTTTAATGTTTGAATTAAATAATTATTAATCTGAAGAAACCCATATCCTCATGGCTTTTTAAAGAGCTGAGGAGTTAGAGCAGCTATGTTAAAGCATGATAACATTTGTTCAGCTCATATGGGGCTTAATAAAGCGCTATTGATTAAATAAGCTTTGTTAAATGCAAGACCGCATATTTGTCTGTTTTTATTGTTTTATTTTTCTGCATTGTGAATTATTTTTGGATATACGAAAGACCGTACACAAATATGCTTAGTCATTCATGCGCAGCAGAGAAAATGGGAAAGCGTACAGTGTGTAGGCGCGATTTCTAACTCGGGTTTGATTCTCATTTTTAGAGGTCATCAGATGGATCTCTGGGTCCTGACGAGGAGGTGGGAAAGGTGTCAGAGCTGCAGGAGGTGATGGACAGACAGAGCAAAGAGCTGCTGCAGATGAAGGAGCGTGTCGTTTCCCTCAGCAGCAGAGTGAGCGAGCTGGAGGAGGATCTGGACACAGCCCGGAAAGACCTCATCAAGTCAGAGGACATGAACACTCGCCTCCAAAGGGACATACGAGAGGTGATGCTCATGCACAAATACACCTCATCACTTCTTCCACGTGTTTGGCAGACTTACGAAAGCTTGTCAGAAGAGATGGAATGGTTGTTTTTCTCATCATTTGTAGACAGTGGTCTCGAATTTTATTTATTTTAATATGACATCATGATGGTGGAGATCACCATCAACTATTATTATTGTTACAGTCATTATTATTATTGATTTATTGTAATTAGGAGTCTGTTTGATATGGATTACATTGGTTTAAAAGTTTGCCAGTCGCTCTAATTTTTTTTTTTTTTTTTAATGACTTAAAAATAAACATAAATAATGCAAACCTGGACCAACATCTATTTAAAAAAAACTAGGACAAGTACTTTTAATGTAATACACAATGTTTAAAATATTTTAACACAAACTGGTAACCATGAATAAAAAGTTCATGAATTCAATAAATAAATGAGTAAATAAACAACATATTTACCATAAAATATGCTTAATATTTGAGTTATTCGATAATACTCACAGCCTGTGCTGCGACTGATCTCTGTCTGTTTTTAGTCTCTCGCTCAGAAGGATGACATGGAGGAGAGGATAACGACACTAGAGAAACGCTACCTGGCAGCTCAGAGAGAAGCAACATCTGTCCACGACCTGAACGACAAACTCGAGAACGAACTTGCCAACAAGGAGTCTCTCTTCCGCCAGGTCTGTTTTTTTTCTTTCTTCCAAACACATTCATTAAAACAGAAATTAGTACACTCCTTAGTACAGTGTAATACGTATGGAACGGGGGGCGTGCTGTTACCAGCCCTACAACTGCAGTGCTTTATTCCTCTTACACTACAGAATTTTTGATTCAAATTTTTATCTGTTCACATTTGTTCAGTGTTTACGTTCATAGCAGAAGGAACTACAAAGCACAAAGCCCTCTAGCCTGAAGAATTATCTCTGACTATTACCAAACTCGGACACTGGAGACTCCTTCCAGAAATTCTAAATAAACATCTTCTTACAGAAAGCTTAACCATATCAGTGATTTTTTTAAAGTCTGTTTACATAGAGTGTCTGTCCTTGTATAAGCTATTACTAGAAATGAAGACATATTAGGAAGAGTGCATTAATCTGCTGTTATAGAGAATTCATCATCTTCCTCTGACCAATCATAATCAAGAATTCAAGAGTGGTATAAAAACTTTGGAGCTATCTAATAACCTGCTAGTTAATAGAGTAATTAGGTGTTCCCTAAACAAACAAACAAACAAACAGAAAAATCCCTGTCTTTATCCACTTCTCTAATATATACTTTGAGACACTAGCCATCTTCTGTCTTAAAAATGACAGCAATGCATTATGGGTAATACACACAAACCTTGTGTCCACCAAGAATGTCATACTATCATGTGAATACTGACAGTCTTGAGCGTTTGGAGTCTATACTGTATAATGTTTCTTCATATGGACATGTTTTAGTAAGAAGTTAGTAAGCGTTTGGGACAGAATGGATCTTTAATTCTGAAAAGCAGTACATTCCACACATTTTGCTGCACTGATGCAGAAGAACCAGCCTTCCTTGATCTGATATAAAGCTGATGGATAAAAAAAAGAGCCAGGAGCTGTTTTTTGTTTGAAATTTTTTGTAAATTCCCAGTGTACATGATTATATAGCACTCCCTCCCTTTGTGTGTGTATGTTTATTTCTGTCAGCTAACACCATCCATTCTTAGCTTTATGCAAAGCAGCTTCTGCATTTGTGGTGTCATCCTGCATGAAATCACTTCTTTTCAGTGAGAGGTGGTGATTTTTAGCCACAGGAGGCAGAGTGGGCATCAGTGAAGCAAAGTGGGCAAGGCTGTGTAATATAGTAACCTTTCATTTCAATGAGAAATGAGAAGCTAAGCAATGTAGTGATCACCAGTTAGAGTCAGGGACAGTGGAGCTCATGGATAATGTGTCGTAGTGGGGAAAAATAGTGTCCTATTAGATATCCCTTCCAAATTATGCTGAAAGAGAAATGTTTGAAATGGTAGACACCCATGGAAGTTTGATTACAGGCTGTTAATGCAGTCAGGTGTGGACCAAAGCAGCCGTGTCTGGTGGTCTAGATCCAGTTCCAACTGAACTCTAGTGTGGTCGATTCCAGTCTGAAAGCCCAGTACATGAACCAAACATGCTGCATGTTTTTTTTTATTTTTATTTTTGTAGATGCACAAGGCATGAACTGAACCAAAGCACATAGCTCTTAAGAAATGCCATGTGTTTTGGATTTTTGGACTGACGAGCAAATGGAGTAAAGAAACACTGGATGCTCCCCACAAAATGGTTTAAAGTCATTATTTTGCAAAAGACAAGGTTTGTCTTTTTTTCTGTCGCCATATGACTGACTGATGAACGAACGATGACTGATGATGTTTTCAGCTGTACACGCCCCTCAGTCAAATGTTTTTGCTTTTTGGTTTGCCTAATTATGTGCAGTTTGAAACCAAAACAAGTAGCAGAGGAACCAAAAAATATCCGGAATTCTGATTCAGACTTGATTGCTGCTTGATTAAGGCTGCGCAAAGTCGTCTCTCCTGCCGAGATAGACAAGTACCATAGCTTGCAGTGGTGGCTCAAAAACTAAGACTCTTACTGATCAGAAGGTCAGGGGTTCAAGCTCTAACACTGCCAAGCTTCCACTGTTGGGCCCTTGAGCAAGGCTTAACCCTCTCTGCTGTATGGCTGACCCTGCGCTCTGACCCCAAGTTCCTAACAACCTGGGATATGCAAAGAAAAGCATTTCACTGTTCACTTCTTCTTCATCAAACCAAATAATAGGTGTGAAAGAGCCCTTAAATCCCAAAGTGAATGCTGGTATGAGTTGCTGCAGAGTGACCTGTTAGTTTCACACACACACACACACACACACACACACACACGCACACGCACACGCGCACACACACACACTTTATGGCCAACAGTATGTGTACACCTGATCATCACACCTATATGAGCTTACTGGACATCCTATTCAAAAGCCATGGGCATTGATATGGAGTTTTAATTTTCTTGAGAATGGGGATCAAAACTGGTTTATTGACAGATGTTAAATAAACATTTATCTGCTCATTTGGAAAAAAAAAAAAAAAGTGCAGATGGTCATTGCAGTAGCTTGACGCTACCACTGTAACCATGGCAACCAGCATGTAAATCTCACTCTCTTCCTCTCACTCTCTTTTTTTTTTTTTTTTTTTTTTTTCCCTTTAGAAAGGCCCACAGCACTTTGGCAGCGCCAGAACTCTTATCTTTGAATTCACTATTCACAGGAAAACGAAGCACAGCAAGTCCTCCATACAAGGACTCCAACACAGATTTAGAAACACACACACACAGAGAGACTGTTCCAAAAGACTGAACACACCACCAAAATCTACCATTTCTCTCAGCTGATTTTTATTATTTAAGAATCTCTCAGTTAAAACTGAAGCTGGGTATCAAATTTAAATATCAATTGAAAACTGTAACTGTTATAAGGCTGTAGATTAATTCATTAAATCATAGCTACACGCACCACAGCACAGAGTAAGCTAATGTCATGTTCAACACTGAAAGCACTGCTTACATGACATTTTTTAAACTTCAATCACTAAAACGTTTAACAGAGGTCTTATGTATGAACCCACTTCCACATCTTTTCTATAATGAGCAGCTCCATTACTCCTACTTAGTGAAGAGTGTTTCAGGAATTACACTTAAATATAATATAGTTTTAAGGTTTAAAAGCAGCACAGTTGCTGTTTTTCCTCTTCTGCCTACTTGATTGACTGGCAATATGTAGACAATCCTTGACATTTTCATTGTGTGTTCGTTTTGACATGGTTTATTGGATTGATCTGCAGTGCAGATTTTTACACAAAGTCTGATTTTGAGGCTGGTATTGATTAAGAAAAAGTAGATGATAAGATGATGCTTTTAACTCTGGGTACTATAGATTAATATTTTTTTATTTGCTTACCTAGTACACTAAATGGCCAAAGGTTTGTGGACACCTGACCATTGCACCCATGTGCTTTTTGAACATCTCATTTCAGATATAGTTCCTTCTTTGCTGTTATAATAACCTCCACTCTTCTGGGAAGGCTTTCCACTAGATTTTGAAGCGTCACTGTGGGGATTTGTGTTCATTCAGCTACAAGAGCATTAGTGAGGTCAGGCGAGGAGACCTGGGGTGTAATCAGCATTCCAGTTCATCCCAAAGGTGTTCAGCGGGGTTCAGTCAGAGTTCTGTGCACATCACTCATGTTCTTCCACTCCAAACTTGGCAAAGCATGTCTTCATGGAGCTCGCTTTGTGCGCAGACATTGTCATGCTGGAACATGTTTGGGATCCTTAGTTCCAGTGAAGGGAAATTGTTTGCTTCTTTGTGTGCTCTGCCAATCTAATCTAATAAATATAATATGTTAGTTTAATAATAAAACAAGAATGAAAAAACATTATCATGGTGAAATTTTGTGTAGGGAGACATTTATTTAACATTTATGGAAGAAGTCTTGAGTGTCAGCCACTCTTCAGAAGAGACAGAAGAGAAGAGTTTATGCTTTCCAGTTCTCTGTAATATGACGAGCTTTGTTTTTTTTTCTTATTAACTTCAAGAAAGGAAAAAATAGAGACTGGTGAAGGAATGACATTTATAGTCATTAAAATGTAAGTGATAACAGGAATGAGCTTGTCCCACAGATGTTCCACAACCATAACTATAGCTATAAATGGATTAAAAGCACAAGTCACTGTGGTATAAGAGGAATAAAACACTTTGAGATGTGTTGTTACAGGATAATAATCAACTTGCAATACCCCGTTGTGGGTTGTTTTCCTCTAACTGTATTTCCTTTATCTGGTTAGATATAGTGATTGTAATCCTGCCTCTTTATTTTGATATAGAAATGTAATCTGGCTGCTTTTCAGCAGGATACAATGTGACTGATGTGTTTTTCCTTCTCAATCAGACGGAGGAGAAGAACAGGCAGCTGCAGGAGCGGCTCGAGCTCGCCGAGCAGAAACTCCAGCAGACCATCCGCAAGGCCGAGACGCTTCCCGAGGTGGAGGCGGAGCTTGCTCAAAGAGTCGCTGCCCTCAGCAAGGTTAGCCACACCCACTACACATCAAGTGGTTGCGTGTGTGAGCTGTTAGTATTGTATGTTAGTATAATAACACTGATTGGCTTATTATGGAGCCTGCTGAGTGAACTCTGATTTCCTGCTCTAACATTTCAGCAAACAATTTCAAAGTTTGGTTTGTAAAGACAGTAGTTCAGTCGTATCCTGTTTACTGTTATGTCGAGGTTTTACTTGGTGTCTGGTTTTGTTTGTGTGAATTTGCTTTTTTTTCCCGATCATTCTCTCTCCTCCCTTGCAGTGTCTCCGTGGACAGACTGTGCTTTAAACTCATTTAATCTGGTTAACAGGCTTATTTGTTCTTGTTGTCTAAGTGTATCCTCAATGATGACCTTTACCGTGTGTCCTCTCTTTACCTTTTTTCCTTGCTTGCTGTAAAAGCTGTTTTCTCGATCTCTCTCCAAGTGTAGCATCTTCTGCACTAAAATCTCTTTTGCTCTCATGCCTTCCTTTCCTTTCTCACTATCTTTTATTCTGTTGTTCTTTTTTCTAATTTCTCTCTCTGTGTCATTTGACAATCTATTTTTTCATTTATATTTGGCTTTTCCTCTTTGTTATTTTTTTTGTTTGCTTTGTCTCTTCTTGTCTCTGCCCTTGTTAC
Organism: Pangasianodon hypophthalmus; assembly: GCF_027358585.1. NCBI lineage: Eukaryota > Metazoa > Chordata > Actinopteri > Siluriformes > Pangasiidae > Pangasianodon > Pangasianodon hypophthalmus. The sequence goes on along the minus strand of NC_069715.1, from coordinate 21,643,748 downwards.
ATCTCCTTCCTTCCCACACTCTGTTTAACTCTTCTTCTTACTCTCTCTCTCTCTTTCTCTCTCTCTGTCCTTCCTGTCCTTCCTGCTTGTCCTGTAGTCTGATCGTTCTGTGTGCTGTGCCTCTAAGGATACTAAGGAGACTAAAGCGCAGAGGAAGGTACATTGCACTTCAGACAAGAAAAATAAAACGAGACCTCTATGTCCATCCCTGTCCCCTGCCTGTTCTACCCGTCTGTGGCTGTCCCCTCCACTCCCAAATCACTTCCTGTTCACTAAAAACACATCACAACCCTAACAGGAAATTCACTGGAGCCATGTTGTGTACAGAACTGGTGCCATACACCGCACGTGGCAGTGCAGTTCCCCCCATCAACAAGAACACACACACACACACACACACACACTAGATTGATTGTTTTCTTTTCTCCCTCTTCCAGATCAGCATTAGAATTAGCTTCAGTGTGATGAAAGTCTTTTCTATGTTGCATCTTGTGTAGAGATACAGTGTAGAGAAGTACACTAGAAGATCAGCTTCCACCTCACGGGTCAGGCTTGTGTCTCGCTCACTAATATTTTACGCGCTACAGATTCTCAACAAGAGGGTGCTCATACTTGAGCAGCTATTGTTTACATCATTGTTGGAAAAAGCTGGCATAAACCCACACTAGCACAATTTGATGAAAGCATGCATGTTTGCACTCATTCATGTGCATGAAGTAAAAGGCCCCAAACACACCATAGACCAACGTATACGTCATTCAGTTCTGGCGTTTTTTTTTTTTTTTTTTCCCTCTGTTTTCACTGACATTGGCATGTTCACTCAGTCAGAGTCCCTTAACAGTAAAAACCTTCACTGCACTCATTAAACAAATGCCTAATGACATACGTTCTCAGTATTACAAATGCACATACAAAGCTGTCAGTTATCTCTACACAGATGTATTGAAGAGCAATGCATTTATTAAAGGATCATCATTCTAAACAGAACAACTACCTTATTCAAACATAAACAGGCTCTGTTTTTTTTTTTTTTTTTTTGTATCTTATCCAGAAATCTTCAGGTCAGCAACTTAATATTCACTCCAGAGCTACGTACTTTAACTGAGCACAAACACAAAAAACGTTTTCAGTGTTGCTTCAGATCACTCCCACTCCTTGTCACCCCATGAAGTTTTATGTGCTGTGTATTATAGGGCTGCAACTAATGATTATTTAGATAATTACTTAATCGATTGATTTTTTTTGCTTTGTTTTTGATGAATCAATTAGTTTGGTTAGAAGAATATCCTATAATATACTGACTGTTTTTATTTTAAAATACTTCTACAGACAGTCCGTCATGGCCTATTGTATACCACTTTTATTTTCTAATTAGACACCCGAATTAACTTAAAATCACGGCATACCTCGCATTTTCCTTACTGATGCTGCATACTTTATGGCAGCTGTATTGCAATGTGATCAGTGGACCAAGTGGAGAGGGTCATATCTGCATTTCAAGCCCTGATTTGTTCAGTTCCAAGCGTTCAGATTCAACACAAAGGCTAATCACTAACCGAAACACTCCGATGCTAAATTCATTTCCGTTGGTGAATCATTTTTCAGAGTGTGGAATCGACTCCAAATCTTTGGGGTTAGTTTTCGATGTCTGGAATCAGGGACTGATGTGAACCAATAGCTTTATGACAATGACACACAATATATATTAATATACTAAGAAAATTAAACGATTTAGCGTTTATCATCACTGCTGTGTTGAGAAAATAGATCTACTCATAAGCTAATTGATTCAATAGTGTTGTTACTTGTGGCGTGAAGTGACGTCGTGTGTGTCACAGCATGCTTCATGACGTACAAGAACTAATCACTAATGAAATTTGTTAGCAATTATTTTTATTATTGAATTTTATCAGTGTTAGGGATTCGTTGTTGCAGCCCTCATGTATCGTGCGTTTCTGGGTTCTGTGTTTTGTTTTTTTTTTGCATGATATGTTCGGATATTTGCCGGGTTTTTTGTCAGGCTGCTGTGCTGAATCCTAAGCATCTGGGATTGTGTGTCTGTATTTATTTCTCATATGTCCTTTGCGTGTTTGTCCTTTTCGAGCTGTTACGTCAAAGTGCTTAAATTCAGTTTTGCCAATTCCGATCACCGGTTTCCTCTTCCTCAGGCTGAGGAAAGGCACGGCAACGTGGAGGAGCGCCTGCGACAGATGGAGGCTCAGCTGGAGGAGAAAAACCAGGAACTGCTCAGGGTGAGAGGTTAAAGTTCGTAAGCTGGACACGGATTAGAGAGTCGATTTATTTTTCACATTGTGAACAGGAACAGTGTTCACTCTGCAATCAGGGCGTGACTTTATATAAGCATGACTGCATACCAAAATAAAGAAATCTGAATTAGTTATAGTGTTAGCTTTATGTAATGATGCAGTTGTAGTGTACCACTTGAATTGAGTTTTTAAATGATTTTAAAGTGGTGTTAAATCATAGAAAGCAGTGTTTCTGATGAACTACTCAAGACTGATCTTCTTAACAGTTCCACATTTAACAATATTCTAGCTGTTTCTGTCACTGAATAACTGAATCGTCACACCCCTGTTGTAGTGTTTTATGGCATTTTAATGTTGGCCTATATAGAAATGAGAAGCTGTAAGCGGATACTGTAGGATATTCAGCGATGACTAGTCATGATATTAGATGGGACGACTAAAATCTGATGTCTATCAGCACCTTAACAACGGAGCTATTAGGGTTGAGCAATGCATCGTATCATTATGTCTCATTGATGGCATAATAAGAGTGACAATCACACACACACAGAGGCAGAGAGGCAGCATTCATGATTTTTTTTTTTTTCTTTTTTTTTTCTTTTTTCTTTTTTTCTTCAATTTTAATTTTTTATAAGTTTGTAATGCCCTGGTTAGGTTTTAACCCTTTTTGCCATCGTTCCTTTGTCGTTTGAATGTGTACTCTGATTGGACTAAGACATTTTGAAGGGAAAAACGGATGATGAGTAACTAATCCACCTCATTCGTGTTAATAACACGCATGACTGTATTTCTCATACTCTTCTCAGTCGCTGCTGATGGCGTGTCAGTGATGACAAATGTGTCAGAGAAGTGCACTGAAAAATAGCAGCCCCAATGATGATCAGTTATAGTAATCACCCGACACGACTGAGAGTACGACTGAGAGTATGACTGAGAGTGTGCATGAATCTACAGTCTGGGCTAGAAAGAAATCAGCCCCAGCTTCATGTTTTCATAGCTTTCATAGCAGTGCTTGGTTCTACATAAATCCAAAATAATCTGGTTTAAGACATTTGTTAAAAGAGAACAATCTGTTGTGAATAAATAAAAATGAAACGGGCCCTCTACTTATGCCTTTTTTTTTTTTTTTTTGAAAGACAGGGAGCATATAAAATCTCCTTTGTTCCTACTGCTATTAAACTCAAGCCATAGAGGATTGTGAGTCAGACACAATTATCCTGCTGTAACAAACCCATTAAACTCATCTGTGTGTTGTGATTGTGATCGAAGGCTCGTCAGCGTGAGAAGATGAACGAAGAGCACAACAAGCGTTTGTCTGAGACGGTGGATAAACTTCTCTCCGAGTCCAACGAGAGACTTCAGCTGCATCTAAAGGAGAGAATGGCTGCGCTGGAGGACAAGGTATTGCTGGAGCTTTCACACAGTCAGCTCCAAAAAGGCAGAGTCTGCTAGCAAGAGCTGTTTTATTTCCTCAGTTATTAAAAACCAGTACAAGTTGATCATTATTATTCTTATCGTGTCCTGTTTTGGTTCTGCCCTGGCTTTCCTAAAAGGAAGGAGAGAGAGGAGAAAGAAAGCTCACTAGCTTGCTTTCTCTCAGAAGTGGTGCATATTATATTTTGATACTCTTTTTATATATATGTATATATATATATATATATATATATATATATATATATATATATATATATATATATATATTGAATTTCACAAGTTCGTAGTAGACATAGTCTGAAATCTGAGACAGAAGAAAATAGAGATAAAAAGCCCCCAAACAATAATAAGAAATAAAATGGGCCCAAATATTAATAAAAATAAACTATAAATAAAAACTACAATAATAAAAACACTACATTAAACAGTAATAAAAAAGAAAATAAACATTTAATAAAAATAAAAAGCCCACAAAATAAACAATAATTAAAAACAATAATAAACAATAAGCATTAATAAAAAATAGCAAATAAAATAATAAATAAAAATAAAAAGCCCCTCAATATTAGCCCCAGTACTGTAATATATATTGCATTTTATATACATATGCAATATATACCTAAAGTATCATATTAATATTATATAAATACTTAGTATATTTTTGCTGCTGTTTTGAAAATCCATTTTGTTATATGTTCATTTTAGGTGTAATTAATTTATTATATTAATTGATTACATTGTGTATATTGTTGTGTGTATATTATTATAGAAATAAAATTATGTGTACAAGATTAAATCTAGGCATTGGTTATAGGCAAGTGTAATAATATAAGTAAATATAAATATAGGCAGCTATTATATGAAGCATTTTTTCTGTGCATTTCGTTCCTTGGTGCCTGTATACCTTATGGTTGTTTTTGTTTGTGCGTGTAGAACGCCCTCATCCGTGAGCTGGAGCACACGAAGAAACTGATTGAAGAGTCTCATCATGAAAAGGTACAGACTTCTTATGTCTTTCATCAGCTTTGTGTAGTCATCTACTTGTTCTCAGGACTTATTCAGTGTCTAAGTATTTAGTTTTATGTTAATGAAGAATCCTTTTAATCCTTTTAAACCTCTTTAATACCTTCATTCGCATGAGTATCTGTGCATTATTATTATTGTATTAAGATCATTATTATCCTTATGTATTTTAGGAGCAGCTCCTGATCCAGATTGAGACAATGCGATCAGAGAACGATCAAGATCGCAGCAGGAGTAACTCTTTGCTGCACCAGGGGTGAGACTCTCACTCACTCGAAACTCCTTATACATAACTCCCAGTAGTTTCTCTGCAGGACTTGTGGGATTCAATCTCACAACCTTCTGGTCTCTGACACACACCTTAAATAGAGTGTTAACAATGCTCAAGACTTGCCAGCCTTCATGTAGTTTGCATAGGAGCTTCACATGTTAACATCGAAGTATGCTGCTTGCTCAAAAATATGTCAAACGGGCAGTCGTCTTTTGAGTTCATTACTGTGGAATAAAATCTATCAGTGTATATTTGACTTTGCTAACATTAGACAAGTATGTAGTTAACTTCAAATAACTATTTATTAGGGATGCAGAACATAGATAAATTTCAGCCACCTGAAGCTTTCAGTTAAAAATGGTCAAAAATGCCATGGAAGAGAAAAAGCTTGTATTCTTTTTTTTTTTTTTTTTTTTTTTTTTTTTTTTTTTTTTAATTACAAAAAACAAGATTAAATTGTTTTACAACAAAGTGTCAAATCTAACAGTTTATAAATCATTTTAATGATAATAATAATTGGACGCTGATTAAAAAAGCTGTTTGTTTCAAACGGTTGTCAGCCATGTGGAACAATTTCATGGTCCTGATTTCAGTAATTCAGTAATATATCCAAAATACACTGTTATTATTATTATTATTATTATTTATTTATTCATTTATTATTATTATTATTGTTATTATTATTTTATATATGTACCGTTCACGGTGTTTTTACTTCTTCGGGGTTGGCAGGTCTGGAAGTGTCATACTGTTTCAGTCCAGTAATCTCTAAACCTATTAATCCAAGCTTAATCTAAAGACATTATTATTATTATTATTATTATTATTATTATTATTATTATGTAGGCGCTCTCACATGGGCAGCACGCCAGACTTCAGGTACCCAGTCTCTGCGTCCTCCATGATTGACAGCCATTCTGACCAGTACAGCAGCTCACTGGTGCTGAGGCGACCTCAGAAGGGCCGGGCTGCTGCTCTACGAGACGAGCCCTCCAAGGTGAGACTTGGAAATTCTAACCCGAGTAGTTTTATTCATCAGCAGTATTAGGCAAGTTTATTATTCCATAGTGGGAACAACATATGTTACAGCAGCATTCACAAGCACCAGATTCAGGTACTGAGCATAGCTTACAGATTTCAAATGTTTGAAAGAATTATGCATTATAATTGATTCATATGAGAATATACACTCACCGTTTTATACACTCACAATGTACACAGAATATACACTCACAATATACACAGAATATACACTCACCGGTTTATACACTCACAATATACACAGAATATACACTCACCGGTTTATACACTCACAATATACACAGAATATACACTCACAATGTACACAGAATATACACTCACCGGTTTATACACTCACATTGTACACAGAATATATACTCACCGGTTTATACACTCACAATATACACAGAATATACACTCACCGGTTTATACACTCACAATATACACAGAATATACACTCACAATGTACACAGAATATACACTCACCGGTTTATACACTCACAATATACACAGAATATACACTCACCGGTTTATACACTCACAATATACACAGAATATACACTCACAATGTACACAGAATATACACTCACCGGTTTATACACTCACAATGTACACAGAATATACACTCACCGGTTTATACACTCACCGGTTTATACACTCACATTGTACACAGAATATACACTCACCGGTTTATACACTCACAATATACACAGAATATACACTCACCGGTTTATACACTCACAGTGTACACAGAATATACACTCACCGGTTTATACACTCACAATATACACAGAATATACACTCACAATGTACACAGAATATACACTCACCGGTTTATACACTCACATTGTACACAGAATATACACTCACCAGTTTATACACTCACAATATACACAGAATATACACTCACCGGTTTATACACTCACAGTGTACACAGAATATACACTCACCGGTTTATACACTCACCGGTTTATACACTCACAATGTACACAGAATATACACTCACCGGTTTATACACTCACAATGTACACAGAATATACACTCACCGGTTTATACACTCACAATGTACACAGAATATACACCCACCGGTTTATACACTCACCGGTTTATACACTCACAATGTACACAGAATATACACTCACCGGTTTATACACTCACAATGTACACAGAATATACACTCACCGGTTTATACACTCACCGGTTTATACACTCACAATGTACACAGAATATACACTCACCGGTTTATACACTCACAATGTACACAGAATATACACTCACCGGTTTATACACTCACAATGTACACAGAATATACACTCACCGGTTTATACACTAACAATATACACAGTATATACACTCACCGGTTTATACACTCACAATATACACAGAATATACACTCACCGGTTTATACACTCTCCGGTTTATACACTCACAATGTACACAGAATATACACTCACCGGTTTATACACTCACCGGTTTATACACTCACAATGTACACAGAATATACACTCACCGGTTTATACACTCACAATATACACAGAATATACACTCACCGGTTTATACACTCACAATATACACAGTATATACACTCACCGGTTTATACACTCACAATATACACAGAATATACACTCACCGGTTTATACACTCACCGGTTTATACACTCACAATATACACAGAATATACACTCACCGGTTTATACACTCACCGGTTTATACACTCACAATGTACACAGAATATACACTCACCGGTTTATACACTCACAATATACACAGAATATACACTCACCGGTTTATACACTCACAATATACACAGAATATACACTCACCGGTTTATACACTCACCGGTTTATACACTCACAATGTACACAGAATATATACTCACCGGTTTATACACTCACAATATACACAGAATATACACTCACCGGTTTATACACTCACAATATACACAGTATATACACTCACCGGTTTATACACTCACAATATACACAGTATATACACTCACCGGTTTATACACTCACCGGTTTATACACTCACAATATACACAGAATATACACTCACCGGTTTATACACTCACAATATACACAGTATATACACTCACCGGTTTATACACTCACCGGTTTATACACTCACAATATACACAGTATATACACTCACCGGTTTATACACTCACCGGTTTATACACTCACAATATACACAGTATATACACTCACCGGTTTATACACTCACCGGTTTATACACTCACAATATACACAGAATATACACTCACCGGTTTATACACTCACAATATACACAGTATATACACTCACCGGTTTATACACTCACCGGTTTATACACTCACAATATACACAGAATATACACTCACCGGTTTATACACTCACAATATACACAGAATATACACTCACCGGTTTATACACTCACGGGTCACTTTAACAGGAACACCTGTATACCTGTTCATCTCCTGAATGTGCAGGTGTTCCTAATAAAGTGGACAGTGAGTGTAGTTTCAATTGAGTTTATATTTACAGCCGAATTCTGCAATTTTACTCAATTGTTTATGTGCAAATGTTGTTTCTGAGCCAACCAATGTTTTATGAGGCAAGCATATGATTTAATTAACTGCTTTTTGTATAAGTGGTTGCGTACATATGACATTTTTTTAATGCCCAAATGACTGGAAGTGCCTTTTAATCTAAAATATTGCTGCTCTCTGGGTGAATGGGTGAATTGCGTCAGATTTGACATATTTGTCTTCCTCTTCACTTTCTTTCTGCCTGCTCTGTGGACTTCAGAGGCATGTAAGTTCAGCGAAACTAGTTCAGCCACTTCTATTGTTACTACATACATTTGATTCATTTATAGAGACATCTCAATAGGGGTAGAAACATATTGAACTCCCGGTATTGTCTAATTCTTAATATTTGTCTCTCTTTCTCCTGTTTGTGCAGGTGCAGACCCTGAACGAGCAGGAATGGGAGCGCGTGCAGCAGGCCAACGTGTTGGCCAAAGTGGCGTACGCGTTTGAGAGTGACATGGACGTGTCTGATTTGGAGGATGACCGAGAGACGATTTTCAGTTCAGTGGACCTGCTGTCCCCTGCTGGACAGACAGATGCACAAACACTTGCTCTAATGCTGCAAGAGCAGCTTGATGCCATCAACAATGAGATTAGGTACCACCTAAAGTGTGTGTGTGTTTTTCCATGTGTGTGTGTTGAAGTATTATGTGAAGTGGATTTTAGTGATTTTTAGATACATATTACAGACACAGTGCATTCTGCTGCAATATAACAGTACATTGTTAGATGATAGCTGGGGAGCTGAGCATTTAACAGTTAGATTGCACACAAGTACACTATTTTTGTTCCATTACTGTTCTCTTATAACCCCTGTGCAGAGTGTTTCACAAATGTATATCTCTTCAGAATGATTCAGGAGGAGAAGGAGAACACGGCGCTGCGAGCTGAAGAGATCGAGTCGAGAGTCGGGAGCGGTGAAAGTCTCGGCTCCCGGTTCCGCTCCATGAGCTCGATACCGCCCTCATACGGTTCCCCCCACCCCGGCTCAGCACATTCTGGCTCCTCCCCTCCAGGTTCAGGTCACTCCACCCCTCGGCGAGTTCCGAGCAGAGAGATCGACCGCATGGGAGTCATGACCCTGGTAAGTCTTAGCAAAATGTCAGGTCCAAAAGTCTGAGTCTGCTTCTGTGAGCTTCTATTCCATGAGTTATCAAGCATCATTATAATATTTCTCAAATTATTGTTTACTAATTTTAAGCCTAAACAGTGTAGTGTTATTGATCATAACTTATAGCACCTAGAGAAGCATACTGCATCAAAATCAGTGTGTAGGCATGTGCTGGTAATCAGCGTATTCTGATATTCAGCACACACTGTATCGTCACTACCACTACAGTCTGTTTTGGCTTCCTACATAAAAAATCTGGGGCTTTCAGAAGGTAGTGTGGCCTGGAATAAAGTTTATAGCATCACAACGGCACTACGTTCAGAGCTGCTGTTATAGAAAATTAATCAATACCTTCGGACCAGAATCAGAATCCAGAATTCAAAGGCGATGTGGTATATGAGGATCTGATTAAGTTTTAAATAATGGGGTTTTTTGCATCATGGAGATGATGATGTTAGTCTCTGATAACTGATGGAATAACAGTTTTTAATAGGACACTCAGACTTTCGCTGAACCCCTTACTGTGTATTTAGGTTGCTCCATGTCATTTTTTATTTATTTATTTATTTTTTTGTTGCATCCATGTTTACTAATCCATGTTTAGTGGAAATGAAGCGCGTATGCGTTACTGACGTCTCCTGTGTGTATGTCCCAGCAATGCTGCTATGAGCCGTATGTGATCCAGAGCTCACTCTCCCATCAGACCGTAGCTTACTCGCCGTATTTCACCTCTAACACCACTCCTCTGTTTAGCCCTGCTCCCTTCATAGCTCAGGTACCATCACTGCCACTTAGTCTGACCCTCTCACTCTGAGGTTATGCAGATTACTGATAAGTATTTTTCAAAAAAATTACTACTAACAATATATATTGTGACATTTGAAAATATATTGTATTGTTATTATTATCCCTACTTTTTTGTGTTAGTTATGTTAGTTGTTATATTGCTGTTATATAATTGTAGTATTTACATTATTTAGGTGTAAGATTTGAAGAAACAGCAATCATTGTAAATTGAAAACGCCAGCTGACACATGCGCTGACACGGTAGCACACACTAACACCCTCATAAAGGGTGTATTAATGAGCCACACGCTACAGTGTGCTGTGCAGTATCTCTTACAGCAGTCTCCCTCCCTGTTTTTTTTTGGGAGTGGATTTAAAAGGAAATGGGCAATTAGACCTTCGTGATAGCACGCCATTCCGAACGGCTGCTTGCTGCGGAAATGCCGGCTGAGAAAGAAAAGCAAACGCCCTCGGCTGCATGGAACATACTGCAGTTTAAACACAGATTTTGATCCATTTTTAATCTAGTGTCATATTGTACATTGAAGCATTTGTATGTACAAGCTCAGAGTGAGAGATCAGAAAAGTCCATCGCTTTTGGTTTGATGTGATTTCTTCTCTTCTTCCCAGGCATCATGGATAACATCACCTGTGTGATTAGCCTTATAGCTTAAACAAAGAGAACGTGGGATTACTTATGAGGCACATTAAATTGAGTATCAGTTTACTAAAGTTAGCTAGTAAATAAGGTAGTTACTGTTATCATTGTCATTGGGGAAGATCAGCATAGATGGTTAAATAGCTGGCTAGCGTGGTTAGTACTTAGCTACTAAATATTTTCTATACAGTCTAGCAGGTTTAGTGGAATTTAGATGGTGTCCTTAAGAAGGGAATTCCGTGCTTACCACACAAAAAAGTAAAAGTTTATAACATATTGTTGACAGAACTGTGATTTCAGACGAGGAATAACGCATTCTCTATTGATTCATTATTTAAAATTAATGTGATAATTGTGAACAGGCAGGTAGTTATTATAGTAATGATGTCATATCGGCACATGCCGTGTGTGTGTGTGTGTGTGTGTGTGTGTGTGTGTGTGTGTGTGTGTGTGTGTGTGCGTGCTTCTCCATCCTGTGCTTGCAGTGTGTTTTTCAGCTCTGGTTTGTTCTCTCTGGTTGCTGTGCCACTAACTCTTGCTCTTTTTTTCCCCCTTGTTTGCTTCGCATGCTTCCGACAGCCTAGTGATTTGCGGAAGCATCGTAGGAAGGTAAATTATTCGAGCCACGGCTGGGTTTGTCCTCTTTTCTGCATCTTTTTCTCTCATTTTCTCTTTCTTTCTTTCTTTCTTTTTATAAATATTTTTGGCATTGAACTTCTTGCATACAGTCGTGTCTAAGAGTTCACTATACTGAGAACTGTTTTTATTTGATTTGTTATAAAACACTATTTTTTTTCCCCATGAACAGTATTTCATGTCTTATTGTACATACGGAGTCGTACATTTAACACTATGTTAGAATGGTAGGTCATGTGAAGATGCTTAGGTGTAAATAACAGATTCTTGAATAATAAGGCTCATGTGATGAGCTGAGGATTAGTGTTTGATAACAGATGACATTAAGAACAGGGCTCACTCAGGCAGTTCAACCCAGCTGTAGAAATTATTCATTATTAAACTTATTGCATTTTACACTATGATCTTTGTGTTTTAGCTTAGTGTCTGTGTGCCTGTTTAAAAACTGTCTTTTTTTTTTTCTCAACTTTCATTGACTTGTTTTGATGTTTTACGAGTCTAGACTAATTGGCTGGTGTGTGATGTTTGAAATGATTTCTTGCCTACAGCTCACAACCTCAGAAAATGTCTATTACTGTGCCACAATTTACATTCTCTTAAGTCCTGTTATAAAAATGCTTATTTAAAAATTTAAAATGTAAAAAAACTAATTAGATTCTCCTTGGTCATAGATTAATTTTTTATCACTTGACCTATGATTTATATATATAAATCTACTTCTAAAAAATAAAGTACATTTTATCTTTATTACTATAATTTTTTTTTAATTAATATTTTAAAATTGTTTATTAATATGTAAAAATTTTACTTTTTGTTATAAATGAAATCCCTCTAGTGCTTTTTTTTAATTTATTTTTACCAAATTAAATAAAAGGAAATAGTCATTTACAGACCTACATTTTGCTTAATTTTAAAAGTAAAAGAAAATGAACATAAAAAGGAGTTGCTAGACTTCAGAGCTCCAGGATTCCCAAGAGGTGACAGTTAATTGAGTGTGAATTTCAAAGAGTGTAATTTTGGTTTTGCGCAACATTTGAAGTTTTTCTGAAGTTTTACAAGTCTGGTGTAACCGGCTGCTGTGTGCTTGGAAATGTGAAATGACTCCTTGCTTATAACTTAACCTCAGAGTTTATTACTTCAGTGTACTTTGCATAGCCCTTAAAGTCCTGACTTTATATTTTAGCCGCTGACTTTCTTTCTCCAGCGCTAAGCCTGGGCCGGCCGGCGCTCACTTGGGCTTGTGGGTTAATTATAGTTTGTGTTTTGTTTCTGTCGATCAGCCTGCGCAGGACGACAAAGCGTCTATCAGATGTGAGACATCACCTCCGTCTACTCCTCGCTCAACGAGGCTCAATAAAGGAGGGCATGCTGCCAGTCACGAGGACATCCGAGACATCCGAAGGTACGGTAATAATAATGAAAAAGTATTAGTTTGAGGCATGTAGCAAATATAATTGTGCCAAATTTGCGTCATTAGCTCACAACAGACAATAAACAATATCCCTGAAATATAACAACTCTAGGCACTCACATTTTGAGCCCTTGTTAAGTAACGTTCCATTAACCTGGTTCCAGATACCTTATACCAACACCAGGACTATATGTAGATGTTGAATAAATGACATTCCAACTCACAAACCCAGCTGATAATTCTGACTGATGTTTTTCCAAAGCACACATACAAGAAAATAGTTTTCTAGACTATATGGCTGCTTTTACTCTAGTTCTGTCTCAGGCAATCATCTAGTTCACCTATATCGATCTGCCAGAAAGTGTAAATAAGAAGCTTGGAAAGCAAATGAGACATGCTAAACAATGTTTTTGAGGAGAAGACTAAAACCAGAGTGATATAAAACGCTGTATACACAACTCTACAACAAATGTATACACAACAATATGTCAGGAATAAAACACAGCAGCACGTGCTGTGACCTTCCTGTGGTGGAAAACTTACTGACTGTTACAAAACCCTGACACACAAGACTCCTTCCATAAAATGTTAAATAAACAACGAGCTTCACCATATCAACCATTATACATTTTTTTCTTTTGTTAGATAACCAGCTATTCATAAATCTCTTTATTAAAAGACATAGATTATGTGGAGCACGCACAATACAAGTCCCTGTGAATAAGTTGTTACTAGAAACTTATTAAACCTGGTATATTAATATAAACCTGTAGTGTGTATGTAAATTATTTAAATTACAGCCAGAGCCGGTGTCAGGGCTGTGCTGTAGAAAATTATTCAACACATTCTGACCAATCAGATTAGACGATTCTGCAATTCAGCAATGCTGTGATATAAAATCTTCCATGTTGGTCTGTGTGTGGTGTTTTTTTTTTTTTTTTTCTTCCCTTTCTGTTTTCAATCACAAGTATTATAATTGAAATACGCGTGTGTGTGTGTGTGTGTGTTGGCAGTATTTCTGCAATGCAGGACGGACAGGGCAGTAACCCCAGCAGCAGTAACAGTAGTCAGGACTCCCTCAATAAAACCGCCAAGAAGAAAAGCATCAAGTCTTCCATCGGCCGTTTCTTTGGCAAAAAGGAGAAAGGAAGGCCAAGTCTTCCAGGAAAAGACTCCTCCAGCCAAGGTTTAAACTTTTAATCAAACGAACTTTAATTAAATGTAAACAACTCACAGTATTTCAGTGATGTTGCATAATTTAGTCTTGAATTTTGAAAGTCTTGTCACAAATCTTATCTTTCACAAATCATGTGCAGGCCTAATTCTCACCATAAGCATCATAGCGATTCATTTAAATTAAAGAATTGTATATAAATTCTAATTTACACATTGTCGCTCTTAGCCCAGATGTTGTCAATTAGCCAAGACATGTTTGGTGTCTGAACTGTACTTCTTAATATTTTCACTAGCTTTGGTAGTGAAAATTCATGAATACATGCTCCAGTATTTATGTCCTTGTTTCCAATAACATTGTTAAGCTATAACACTGTTACATATTATGTAATTGTTATAGCTATATTGTTACGATGATATTGATCCATGTAATTTCCAGCTTTCTGGTACACTTCCACTGTCAGACTCTGGGAGGCGGGGCCAGGGGCGGAACAGTATTCAATTTATTTATTTATTTTTTTATTTTTTTAAATAATGTTTATAGATTACAGTTAGTCTTACTGCATCCTAAACCATATCAGCAAGTCTGTGTAACATTACAGATGAACTTTGAGGCAGATATTTATAGAAAAGGTTTTTGGGTGAGATAGACATCCTTAGCTACTTCAGACACTTCAGTTTGGAGTAAGGGAGGCATTATGCATTTTTTTTTTTTTTTTTAACACAAATAAGTGCAATTTAAATACAGTTTAAATCCAATAACAATTTACTATGTTCACATGATCCTATTTATTTTACCAGTAGCATTAAAAGTCACTGCTCATGTAACACATATTGGATCTTTAGCTAGGCATGGACTGGAAAATTCATATAGTTTTGATCAGTTGAAGCTAAAGCAGCTCCGAACATGCTTCTTATGTGTTCATTTATTACTGTATTATCATGATAGGAGGTACTCCAGAGGGAGAAGCTTCCCAGGATTCAGTGGGGCTGGGCAAACTCGGAGGCCCTGGTGAAAAGAACAGGAAGCTGCAGAAGAAGTAAGTTCACTACATTTTCGTCACCAGAAATTACTAAATTTAAAAAAATAACCCATTAATATCATATTTACGGGCAGTGAATAGAAAGTAGAAGTTTTATGTTATTACTACTTACATTGATTTTTTTTTTTTTTTAAATGGCAGCATGCTGTATATACATATGAAAATATTTCATTGTTCTATACTTCTGAGCTCTTTAGCAGGTCAACTGAGAATTATATTATATTATCCAGTAAAATTACTGCAATAACATAAAGCACAAGGAATGTAATTATTGGCTCAATATGCAGGAAAGGTTCCGATTTCGGACGCGTCTGTCATCTTTTACTCATCACGCCCATCATTTTTTATGATGTTTATCCATTTTAATGAAAGTGCCTTCGCTTTCATTTTTTTTTTTTTTTTTTTTTTTTTTTAAATTTCATTCTATTGGTATTTTTAAAGCAGCTTTACACTTACACAGTAGCTGTTTTTGCTCATTTGTGTGTGGCTCACCAGGTTTGATTTGCCTTCACGTCACGCTTTAGTTGGCTCATTTTTGTTTTCCCATCTTTCTTATTCCATCTTTTTTTAGTCCAAAAACAGGGTAAGTGGCTTTATTTTGCTTTCGCTTCACCTCTTTTTGCCTTCTGAGTTTTAATAAGTGTTGCAAGCATGAAGAACTGCATGCCAGTCGTGACTTTTTCAACTGCCTGCTCTTTTACTAACTTGAATACACTCAGACATGCATGTAAAATAAATCTTTACAGGGTTTCGAGTTTGAATTTCTTACAAGAAATTGTTAAATGTGTGTTGATGGTGCAAAGGAGAAATGAGGCCATCTGGTGGTTACAGCTGGTATTTGATGACTGATTTATTTATTTTTTATTTTTTTTAATAGATTTTTTTTTTTTCTTTCATTGATCAGTGTCAGTCATGGACTTCTATAAGCATCAGCAGCAGTTCAAAAAGATGACAGTGGCTGGCTTTCTTTATGTATAAAAGTGTGTTTTAGGCTTCATGCCTAAAATTAGGGTTATAAAAGCACTATGATGAACAGGACAGCCAGATAAAATACACCCAAAAACTATAAGCTCCATAAAAATTGTAGTAAATCCCTCCTTATGTCTTCTTCTATTGGGAACAACTCATTTATGGTGCATTATATTAATATGAATTTAGTATAAACATACTCATACCTGACTAGAGTATTATTTCAAGTAACTATAAGAGCGACGTTCTATATATACTGACTAGTCTTTGGGTTTTTTCTTTTTACATTTAGATATTTATGATTTTTAGGAAACCAGCAGTGAAATTTGCCCTGTAGTCTCTAAACCTAGCAGTTATCTGTGCATTATACATTCACATCATGCTGGAATTTCCATGATTATGAATTTTCTACTTGTAAAATCAGGTCCTTGTAGAACTCATAATCACTATTTGATCACTGATTTTTAAGCTGTGACTTGTTATAAACAGTAACAGTTGAAATGAATTATTAATTTATATTATTATTAATGAAATGAATTAATAATAAATTAAAATGAATTATTAATTAAAAAAAAACCAGTTGATTTTTCTTGTTGGAGGAGATGAACAGAATCTGATGTGGTTACTCATAAACCCTAGAAAAGAGAAAACAGAAGCATAATTACAGACAGATTACAGACATTATCAGTTTATAAATCACCACACCATCATCTGCCTTGAGCTGCTCATTGCTCATAATTAATATTTTGTCTAGCAGTATTACTCAGTCTCTGCTTTTATTAGTTATATTTTCTGTATTTGATGCTTAAATAAAAAAAAAAAAAAAAAAAAGTAAATCAGTAATGTAAGTTATAATATGCGGCTCTTACGTTATTATTCATTATAGCAGTTATTATTCATGTTTAACTCTTGAATAGAAAAGATCATACATCATACACAGATTATATAAATTTTTTTATTATATCAAAAACAACCAAACCTGTTTTTTAAACTTTAATCCATATTTTATAAAACCCAAATCAAACATATTGTAGACATTTAATAATTGACGCATTAGTTAGACACGTATTAGACATGTGTACGTACAGTGCCTAGCCCTGAAGAATAAGAAATACAAATCAGAAATATCTTTATCGTTGGTATAGACATTCAGTTATCTAAAGTATTATATTTTACATTTCATCCTGCTGTGTTTTGGGTGCGTTAGAGAGAGAAATGGTTAATATGGTTTTGCTTGTAATGCATGTTCCGTTTCCTTCTTTTCCATTTGTTTTGGAACAGAACTGCCTGTTAAAGCTAAGAAAAATAAATTACTGATAGGTCTTTGGACTATATCTGCTGCATCAGCATGTGCGAATGGGACTTCTGTGTGAGGGTTTTAACTCTGAGGTGCTTTTTATTCACGTGTGTGTGTGTGTGTGTATGTGGGTGGGTGGTTGGGTGCATGCCAGTGTTTTATGCCCATGTGATAATGTCTTTGTGTTTTTAGGCATGAATTGCTGGAAGAAGCCCGTAGGCAGGGGCTTCCTTTCGCCCAGTGGGATGGACCTACTGTAGTTGTCTGGCTGGAGGTACAAAAGCATTTACTCACATTTTCAGTCTTTCTATCTATTCATTGGCTCCTCCAGAGCAACTTACAAGGGAACCTAGAATCCAGACCAAGTGTTTCCCTAAGGGTGGAAAGGTGGAAATGTTAATAAGATTAAAACCAGTAAAATCAAACCTGTAATGCTGATGTTTTGCAGCTGTGGGTGGGAATGCCAGCGTGGTACGTGGCAGCCTGCCGTGCCAACGTGAAGAGCGGAGCCATCATGTCTGCTCTATCAGACACCGAGATCCAAAGAGAGATCGGCATCAGTAACCCACTGCATCGCCTCAAACTGCGCCTCGCCATCCAGGAAATCATGTCATTAACCAGCCCTTCGGCTCCGCCTACTTCCAGAACGGTAACACACACTTTGGCCTTTGGGTGTACATCACTAACTCTGCAAATGCCAAAACCATCCTGTAGTTTTTTTTTTTTTTCTTTTTCTAATTATTTGATTGGCTTATCCAAGATGGCTCTTTTAAGAACTATTTTTCACTACACCAGAACTTTTGGCACCAGAAAACAAACAAAAAATAAAAAACTGCTGCTTTTTTTTTTTTTTTTTTTTTCCTCTTTTTTTGTATCATTGATTAAATTAGCCTTTCGGTCAGTATTTGTGTTGCAGCCAATATAAGCCAGTTATTTGTCCATTAATGGTTTTTATTGTGGCCATTTCAGTCTCAGGTGGGGGGGAAATGCTTCCTGTGTGCTCTGACTCTTCTTCTTAAATGTGCAGTGGAAAAATCTCTACATAGCCTTTTGTAGCACACAAACATAAGGAGCAGAATATATAATTGTCTGTACAAGATTAAACTTGCTATAAATGGTTCTTTGCCATGTCCCAAATGTTCTAGTTAGAGACTCTACAACAGAGAGTTTCTCTTTGAGAGAAGGCTCTAAGTAGAACCTCTTAAGAGGCAAATAATCCTGATCTAGCTAAAAGTGTACAATCAAGCTAGGATGCTTTCCAAAAAAAAAAAAAAAATCACGTCCGAAATCTCTACTTACTTAAGATATCTGTCCTGTTTTGCAATACTTCCATGAACAGAACATTTCCTATTAATGAGTTCATTATTTTGGTAAAGTGTTTTCTGTTGTGCACTTTCACTCTATTTCTGTCCCTCTCTTTCTCTCTCTCTATCCTGACTGGAGCATGACTCTTCTCTTCCTCATGTTGACTAACATACACTAGCAGTGTTTCACTGAGGAGGCAACTGCCTTACTATCCACATCCTTGTAAAGGTAGCTGTTTCATTGGGTCGTATTTTAACTGAACAAAAACTGAACATCATGTTCAGGACCGCTTGTCGCTTGACAGCCAGCGACAAAATGACAGACGAGCATCCATTTTCTATGTGCACGTGCAACACGGAGCCACGATTTCAGTTTCTCAATTGAGCTAACAAACAAATGAACAAACAAACAAAAACCCTGGACAGCTGTCGCTACACACCCGTTAGAAACAAACCACAAGCAATTCAAGCTCCTTGTTGGTTGCCAGTGTAAACATTTAGATTAGATTAGTGTTCTCTTGCCTTAATAGCAGGATGAGCAGAATTCTGTGATTGGCTACACTTAGAAGGATGCACGAGATGTTGCCCTGAAGCAGCTGCCTTCCAAATAAAGCATGTTACCATCTGAACGAAAAAAACACAATAACATTGACACACACACATGAAGATCTGAATGCTTGGTGCTTGAAGAATAACTGTTTCTCTCTGCCTGACTGATTTGTTCTGTTACTCATCCCTCTCTCCACTCGCTCCGTTTTCCTCACTCACGGATTCACTCTTGTGGCGGGTCATGCAATGGGTCATGTGATCGGGGGTGTTTAGTCCACGGGGAATGTGTGGGTTACGCATGAGGAGATGGAGAGCCTGGCAGCTACACCACCCACGGTTAGTGACCTGATCTGGACAAGTTCACCCCTAACCCCTAATACCCTTTATTTATTTATCCTCTTTAATTTATTGCTAAAACCTTCTGTGTCCCTTATTTAATACTCCGTCTGTGGTGTATGTGTTTAAGATAATGTGTTTGTGTAAGTAAGAAATGGTTTGTGTATGAAAGAGACAGAGAGAGGAGAGGTCACTAGCAGATGGTGAGATCGAGAAAGTGTGTGTATGAGTACACAATTCTACTATAGCTCAATTCTATTTAGGTATTGTGTGTGTGTGCGCGTGTGTGTGTGTGCTTGCTTTCACACTAATGCTATGATAACCGCTTTAATGACTCACTAACAGTCCTCTCTGACTTTCCCTCATGCTAACGCTAACCATGCTAACACCAGGAGGATGACGAGGGCAGCTGGGCCCAGGTTCGAATCTCTCTCTTTTGCTTTTTTTTTTCTTCTCAACTTAACCAATAATCACTAATCATGTGAAAATACCAAGACTCACATAGTGGGTTATGAAGTCGTATTATTAGTGATAACCTCCTCAACCTGTTCCTATGAAGGAACTGTGCTAATACTTCATATAGGATATTCGAGAGGATGTTAATCTTACTCGGATGTTGCTAATTCAAGCAGTGAGTTTTAGTGAGTCATGTGGAACTACGGTAAGGAGTCAGCTAGCTTAGCTTCATAGATTTGCTGTGAGTAAATTCACCACTTCATGAGGACATTGTGAAATTGTTGCAGAAGATGGAACGTGGCATCTGATGGAATGCACTAGCACACACACACACACACACACACACACACACACACACACACACACATGTACACACACTCTGTAGCAGTCCACCATAGGGAGTGTTAAGTGCCACTTGCTGAACTGTGTAGCAGACTGTGAAATTACACACACTCCTATATGTGAAGGCTTTTAATTTAGTGATTATACTGATACATACCATTTGGCATGTGAAAAAAAAATTACATGGTGGTAATTAATCAAATCTTTCTGTTATAATAAGAGTTTATGATCAGGTAATACATTTATCTAAATAATGATGCTTTTTAAAGGCATAAAAACATAGGCTTCTAATTTTCAGAAATGAAATCAAACCTTATTTAATCAAAACCAATATTAAATCCTTTTAAGGCAGTCTAAATGCATTTTGTTAAATGGCTTTGAAGTCCTTGTTTCCATATTTTTCCCTCTTGCACTTCTTTGTTTGGAGTGACGGGTCTCTGCAGTGCAAAAGCGTTTCCTGAGTTTGATCTAGAATTTATGTTGGAAGAAAAAGGCGGCTTGAGAGTCTCAGCATTTACATTTTCTTTAAGCTAACAAACTCACTTCACTGCAAGTGTGACCTCTTTTCAGTCCCAACACTGAAACTTCATTATTTAATCATCATCATCATCATCATCAGTTAGGTGCCGGAAATTAGCATAATAAAGTCCACTTGTATCTAGTGCTTATTTTGTATGTGCATGTGCAGACTCTCGCTTATGGAGACATGAACCACGAGTGGATCGGGAACGAGTGGTTGCCCAGCCTGGGTTTGCCTCAGTACCGCAGTTACTTCATGGAGTCGCTAGTGGACGCACGTATGCTGGACCATCTAACCAAGAAAGATCTGCGTGGTCAGCTAAAGATGGTGGACAGCTTCCACAGGTACACCAGAAAACTGTTAAATTAAGTATACTGAGAAGCAATGATCAATTCTGTCCATACATTCATGTCCCAAAAGTCCAAAAACATCTAAATGTATCTGGATGTCATGGTTTCATATGGTCTTCAAGCACATCTTTATTTTATTTGAGGGAAGAAAGTGGTCCAAAGGTCCAGAAAATAAAATATAAAGTAACAGGGTTTGATGGGAAGGGTGCTAGAGCCAACATACTGGAAATGTGTTCAACTGAGCCGTATCACTTAGTCTATATGCTGCAAAAAAAATGTCTGGCTGGACCTGAGTGAGGAAATAGAAATGGGTTTACTTTCTACCCAGCGGTGGAATGTATATGGGGGCTGTATTTTGTTCCTGTTTGGGCAGACCAGCTCTTTG
Organism: Pangasianodon hypophthalmus; assembly: GCF_027358585.1. Classification (NCBI taxonomy): domain Eukaryota; kingdom Metazoa; phylum Chordata; class Actinopteri; order Siluriformes; family Pangasiidae; genus Pangasianodon; species Pangasianodon hypophthalmus. The sequence continues at coordinate 21,621,839 of NC_069715.1, read as the reverse complement.
ATTTGTTTAATATTTATTTTTCATGTAATAAAAGTGTATAGGCCAATGCTCATGATACACAGATCTATAGATAAGTCAGTTAATCGGTAAATGTCTTTCAGTATGGACATGGACTAGCCTGTTGACTGGACATTAATTTAATAACAATCATATAAATGTCTTGATGCAGTCAGACTTTTAGATCTGACTATATTCCTTTTACAGCTCATCTGTACTGTGTGTGTGTGTTTTTACGTGTTTGTCTTTTATCTAACAGAAACAGTTTCCAGTGTGGGGTGATGTGTTTGAGGAGGCTAAATTATGACCGGAAAGAGCTTGAGAAAAGACGAGAGGAATCCCAGATGGAGGTTAAAGGTCAGTCTGCCAGGACATGCTAAAATCATTGTGACTTTGATAAATAAGTTACTACACATAATATAATACAGTGGTTTTCAAATGTTTTTGGTTGGAGTACCAAAAAATATTATGTGCTAAAATTTTTCCTGGTCTGCAAAGTACCCAGAGTATCTGTAAGTACCCTTATTTGAGAAACACTGATATAATAGAATTATCGCATAGTTGCTGTTAAAGGAGTAAATGTTTTAGTAACTATTATTGGGCAGCCTGGAATCATTTTATGCACAGGACTGCTAGATGCAGTGAATAAACAAAGTGTAAACACTATATGGCCAAAAGTGTGTGTACACCTGACCAGCACACTCGTGTACTTGTTGAACTTCTTAGTCTATAACCATGGGCAATTCTAACAGCCTCCACTCTTCTGGGAAGGCTTTCCATCAGATTTTGGAGCATGGTTGTGGGGATTTGTGTGTATTCAACAACAAGAGCATTAGGTGAGGTCAGGACGGCCTGGCACACAGTCAGCTGTCCAATCCATACCAAAGGTGTTCAGTGGGGTTGAGGTCAGAGCTCTGTGTAGGCCACTCTTCAACAATAACATTAGCAAACCAGGTCTTTGTAAACCTTGCTTTTTGTGCAAGGGCATTGTCATGCTGGAATAGGAAAGGGCCTTCCCCAGTCTCTTGCCACAAAGTTGGAAGCACACAATTGCCTAGAAGGTCTATGTATGCTGTAGCATTAACATTACGTTTCACTGGAACTAAGGGGTCCAGCACAAACCCTGAAAAACAGCCCCAGACCATTATTCCACCTCCACCAATCTTTACTGCTGGCACTATGCTTTTAGGCAAGAAGTGTTCCCCTGGTATCCTGTTATGACCGGATAAGGCCATTATTTCAATGCACTTGTTCCTTGTTCATCCAGTCAAAACAATTTTTTTTTCTTTTTATGTATGCAGATGTTCTAGTGTGGAGTAACGAGCGTTTGATTAAATGGGTGCAGTTTATTGGGTTGAAGGAATATGCACACAACCTGCAGGAGAGTGGTGTGCATGGAGCGCTAGTGGCCCTCGATGAAACATTTGATCACAACACACTCGCCCTGCTGCTGCAGATCCCCACTCAGAGCACACAGGTGGGCATGTAGTTATAAATGAATAAATAAGTAAAAAGGTGGGTAAAAGGAGAATATAGAATAGCATTTCTTCATTTTTTTTAATGTCCAATAGAAAATTGTAATAGGGTCATTATATAAAATTACACATTATTATATAATTACATACAGGCGCAACACAGAAGCATTCTTACTTTTTTCCCCATCCATTGATGCTTGTATTGTTGTGCATATACGTTATATTTTATCACAGTCTGACTGTATTATTAACTTTTTGTTTGTATATCTGTTGTTGTCTCCACTGTAGGCAAGATCACTTCTGGAGCGAGAATACAATAACCTGCTTGCTATGGGAACAGAGCGGAAACTAGAGGAGGTCTGTTCTCTCTCAAACACGCACACAAACATTCAATACTTTACTCACTTTACGTAAAGAAACTTGATTCAATCAGAAAAAAATGAAATGTGCATAAACACAGCCTAATAAAGCAAACCTTCATTCTTCCTATGTGGTTATTGTAGACAATGTAAACTAAAACAAAAAAGAAGCAAAATTATAAGCATTAAATTCAAAAACACAAACAAAACAACTTACAAAAATAGAACCAAAAGAAGCATAAATTACCTTGTGTTGGTATCCTGTGCAACATTTTCCCGAATTCTATTTTAATAGGCAAAACAGAAGCTGGCCATTTGAGCCACTAAGTAAAAGTGCTGTGGGAATAATGTGAATTTAACTCTGTTACACAAAAATGTGCATGTCTGGTTTCTAATAATAACGTGCTCTGCAATAACCGAATCAACTAGGCTGTCCTCTTTCCTAACAGTCTTGCTCAACCACTCTCCTCCTGCCTCTCATCAGCAGGATTATTATGAGTTCACTGGTAAAATGGCATAGTGGAACACACTTTTTTCCCCCCTTCTTCCATACCTGCAGGATGATGATAAGAATTTCAGACGAGCTCCCTCCTGGAGGAAGAAGTTTCGGCCCAAAGATGTCCGTGGCTTCAGCTCCGATACACTGCCCGCTAACTTCAGAGTGACCAACAGCACATCCACTTCACCTGCCATACAGCCAAAGAAACACCAGCTGGACGGTACACACATCTTTAAAAATCATTCCAGAGCACACTCAGCTAATATTATCCAAATACACACCAACAAACACCATCAACCACCAAGATTCTTTACCAAACAGAATCAAACACCAACACTGCCCAAAACACACCATCAGATACCACTGAACACCAACATTCTCTATCAAACAACGACAAGCACTAACATTGCCCAATACACACCAACATACACCGTCAAATACCATCGAACACCAACATTCTCTATCAAACAACAACAAACACTAACATTGCCCAATACACACCAACATACACCATCAAATACCATCGAACACCAACATTCTTTTCCAAAGACCAGCATTGCCTAATACACAGCAACATTTACCATCAAATACCATTAAACACCAGCATTCTCTACTAGACAACAACAAACTGCACCATTGTCCAATACACAGCAACATTTACTATCATAAACCATCAAACACCAGTATTCTTTACCAGACAACAAACGTCAACATTGCCTAATACACACCAACTTTCAGCATCATGCCCTAAAAAATACATTTACTATTGAAAATACACACGTGTTCTTCAACAAAGACATTAACAAACACCCCAACACACTAATGTTGGCCAAAACACATTATTCTGCATCAATCACCAGCATTGTTACATACCAGCGTTCACCTGCACATCTGCATTGTCCAACACACCAGCAAACCCAAGCATGATGGGACATCATACAGGTGTGTGATTGTGTAGTTCTCCCCTTTCACACCAGTTCATTTGGCTTGGTACTTATAAAGCTAACAGGCAGTATTATGTTGATGGTGTGTACTGGGGAATGTTGGACCAGTGTGTTCTGGGCTTTAGAGTGAAATAAGGATCTGTGTGTAGTTCCTTGTGAATTGACATGTATCACTCAGGTGTGCTTACTACTTACAAATGCCTGTTGCATGATTGTCAGTTTGGCTGTGTGTGTATGTGTGTGTGTGTGTGGCAACAGTAGTATTGGCTACACATGATGTAAAATAGGCATTGACGCACTTTCCACTCTGTTCAGGAAGACCATTTAAAAATTTTTCACTTGCAAATAAGAGAGCAGAGCAGTTCAATGAGAGTGTGGCTGAAGAGTAATTAAAGAAAAATAGGCATTTGCATTGCCAAAGTGAATAAAGCCACAGTTATGCAATATAGCTGAACTCAGTCACTACAGTAGCTAATCTCAGGTCAATAGTATCTTGAATCAGGATCTTCAAGTCTGTGTCAGAATGAGGTCAGCGCCCCTCAGTATTAGGAGTTTAGCAGCAGAAGGTGCACTATCTGACAAAGTGTATGTGAACCCCTGACCATCACACCCCATATGCGCTTCTTCCCCAAACTGTTTCCACAAAGTTAGAAGCACACAGTTGTATAGAATGTCTTTGTGTGCTGTAGCTTTACAATTTCCCTTCACTGGAACTAAGGGACCCGAACACGTTTCAGCATGATAATGCCCCTGTGCACAATGCGAGGTTCATGAAGACATGCTTTGCCAAGGTTGGAGCGGAAGAACTCGAGTGGTCTGAACAGAGCCCTGACCTCAATCCCACTGAACACCTTCGGGATGAACTAGAACGCTGATTGCACCCCAGACCTCCTCACCCAACATCAATGCCTGACCTCACTAATGCTCTTGCAGCTCAATGGGCACAAATTCCCACAGCCTTGTTCCTCCCCAGAAGAGTAAAGGTTATTATAACAGCAAAGTGTTATGGATTAGGGATGTTCAAAAGCACATATGGGTGTGATGGTCAGGGGTCCACAAACTGTTGGCCGTATAGAGTAGAGCCTGTCAGTAAATCATATGCTAGGGTTAGAATTGCTTCTTCACCAAACAGTGTGGCTCACTACGGCTCAGCAAGTCTGAACTCAGGACCTGTGTCCTGTGCAGGTGTGTGTGTGTCCCATCCCGTAGCGCTGCCTATGAAAGTAGGACGAATTTCTCTGGAGGTTATTGCATGATAACTATTGATAGGCACCAGCAGTACTACTTGAAATAAAAAAAAAAAACACTGAAATGGCATATCTCCTTAAAATTACATTAAACTTTTACCTTAACATGTGTGTGATGCTGTCATGCATCTCTCTCATAGAGTGAAGTAATAAGCACGGGACACAGAGATTGTTTTTTAAGCTCGCACACCCAAACAAGTGTGATAATATATTAACCTTTAGTGGAAATAAATGGGAACACGTCATCACTTAATGGCTGACCACTCTGCCAAACAGTCAGGTGTGACAATAAGTTAATGTTTAGCGCAAATGCAGACGAGTTTTAGTGCCCAGATGACGTTAAAAAAAAAAATTCCCATGGAGTAATGCATTTCCTGGGGCTGAATGTCAGACGTCATTCTGTGCATGAAAGCACGAAGCGGCTATCTTCTACCCTGTGTAGTGCACAAGCAAAGTAAATAGGAAGCCTTTTGTGATTTGCACTAACTAGAAGATAGCGGATTTTACTGGATCATGGAAGAAATTTAAAATCATATACATTACAGTAGCCAAATAAATTTAAAATTTTTTTTATCTGAAACATAAAATAATTGTTGATCTCCTTTTCAACATTTGAGAATAGACAGAAACTTCGTAGCGTCACTATGCTTCTGAAGATTTTTGTGCCAGTAGAGAAGCAATTCAAGCCGGAAACATTAATCAGGATGATTCTGTGATCAGTGGTCTGCACTATGTTTAGCTACACGTCCATGTCCCGGCTCAGCTTACAGGGGAAGCAGATTCAGCACCGGTACTAAAGTACAGCAGTGCTCAAGTGGCATAGATGCGGGATCATGTGTAATTTGCCGAGACAGAACGAGCCACACCGTCATAAGGTGCAGACTGTTATCTATTCAGGTTTTTTAGCTGAATGAAATTAGTTTTACAAAGAATGCAAAATCTTTAAACTGTGTTAACAATGAGCTGTGTAACAGCTGTAATTGGTATGATAACACTAAATGCGTTCAGTCTCACAAGATTAATAAAATAAGGGTAGTGACATAACATTCCGACAAGCCATCCATCATAGTTCATATGTACAGCAATACCAGAGTGACATCATTGCTCTGAAAGCTCTCTGTGGCGATTAAAAACAATTTATATAGTATTATAACTAATAACTACTCTGTTTTGGTGAAAATCACAGACTAATCCAAGGATGCAGTTCTAACTGTTTTGTGTGTGTGTGTGTGTGTGTGTGTGTGTGTGTGTGTGTGTGTGTGTGTGTCTAACTGCTCGTGCATGTGCTGGCTGGTGCTGCAGGGAGTGTGAGTGGCGTTCAGAGGCTCGACTCTGCTACAATCCGAACGTATTCCTGCTAACCCAAAGCCAGGGTGAGTCAACAACGCTCAGACTCAATCCCACAGTTGCGTGTTAATATCTGTGCTAGACATGGGGCAATACGAAATGTTCATATCATAATAATTGCCTACCCTTTTTCACAGCTTGCGATAATCATTAAATATCTAGGAACACTGGTTGTGTCTCATTCAGAATTCAGCATGTTAGAATGGCTGACAACACAGTCTCACTTTTTCAAGAGTGTAGTATAACACAAGCTGACTAACACTAACACTAGCTAATAAATAAATAAATAAATTCATAAAGTCTGAATTACCAGTTCTTCATATGGCTGTGAAGTAACTTAAAGCAAGCTGCACACACATTAAAATGTAAATCTAAACTAAACCCTGGGGGAATGACAATATGTTTATAAAATTTACACAAGAAAATTGCTATTCATGCAAATCCTGTAATTTGGAAAAGTGTTTGTATCCTACTCGTGCTCCTGAGTGTGTGTAAATCTATGCGTGAGAAAACTAATTAACGTAAACCTCGACTTGTAAGACTTCAAATCATGTAATTTGCATGGATTACTGCAATTTTATATATGGAATATACTGTTGAGTTTAAATTCCTTAATTTTTTTTTTTTATTACGTTTACAGCACTTAGCGGATGTGCTCATCCAGAGCGACTTATAGATGTGCTTCGGCGTCTCTATCAAAAACACATCCTCATGCTAGTTCACTAGGTCATGGACAAAGAGTACCTTCGAGAAAATGTTGTGAAAATCAGTCGTTTTATATTATTGGTATTAATTAAAGAATATGCAAAATAAAGAAAGTGAGCCAACATCAACCTATAAATTAAGACAAATAAAACTAATCATTTAATCATAACAAAAGAAATGCCTTCATATAAATGGAGTCTGCACATAGCCGTAAGCTGTAAACAAATGCTTCAGCTGATGGATGATTCAGTGCTCACATTATTATTAATAATATTACATCTTGTTAAATAATTTTATATAGCGCTTCTGAAACTTTTGGAAATCTGGCGAACATTTTTAGTTTGTTTTTGCATACACAAACATTTACACACAGCTTTAATAAATGAGGCCCAATGATTGGCAAGTGTCTATTTCCCAAAGAGATTTCCTTTCTAACAAGGCAACGTTGTCACGTTACCAAGAAAGTGCAAATTCCTCAGTCCTGAAAACTCTCATTTTGGGGAAAAATATGAATGAACAAATGCTAAATAAAGTCTCCTTCCGGAAATTTGTCAGAGATGCTGTTATAGAAAATGAATCAACACCTTCTGACCAATGAGAATTGAGAATTCATCTGCGCTGTTGTGCAATAAACAATATTAATATGATAATAAAATTAATAATGTATCACAACCCAGGATATAATGTTTGGCAGTTATCATGATATGAAAAGTAATACGGTGATGAACTCTTATTAATACACTAACATGTTGATGCTAATTAAAGAGTCGAATGCTCCAGTGTTCAAGGCAGTAATACGAACGTGTCTCTACCTCTCCTTTTTCTGTCTTTCTCCACTTGTCTGTGTCTCCATTTGTCTCCTCTTGCGCTCATCTGTCTTCCTTTCCTGTCCTCCCTGCTCTTAGTTTATGCTCATTATCTCTATAGGTGAAGTCTCTGAAGACGAGGCGTCCCCTTCAGGCTGGGAGTGTAATGCACAAGAACTCTGAGATCTTGGAGGGTTTATCATGACGTCTCTGCCGTAGAGGACATATTTTAGATTTATGGATTATTCTATTTATGGGACATTTCATTTATTTAGTTATGTTTATGCATCATTTGCCTTTCTCCTCCTCCTTTTTTCATATAATGTTTAACTCTTTCAGGTGTAACGGAATGTATTACAGATCTGAAGTTTGTACATTTCTATCTAATCTAATCTTTTTTTTTTTTTTTTTTATAATCTTCATCTCCTTAATTGTCCATATCTTTGGTTTGTGATGACGAAACCTGAGCTGAATCTGATTTTGTGACTGACGTGATTTTATTTCATCCCCTACTTCTGTTCTTAAAATCCTTTTGGCTGTTGATTTTATGATGTATTATGTGAATATCAGAATTGGTGCATATCTTAGAGCATTTGTTCCACAGACTGTATGGAACTTATTATTATTATTATTAATATTATTATTATTATTTCCCCCCCTGTCTCTTTTCCTCTTTCTCTTGTGTGATACCAAAACATGTGATAAGCCATACACGGTAGCAACGACGAGGGCTACTTTCGGATGCATCTTTCAGCAGTCGCCTTTTCCATATGCTGAATCTCTCCATTCCTTTTCTCCTGCACATGAGACACGCATGAAGGACGTGTGCTTAGGTGTGTATAGGTGTGTGTGTGCGCGTGTGTGTGATGGGTGTGTGTGTGTGTGCATGCTTGTTCTCCGCTGGACCAACCTCACTGTGGCCTAAGCTCTAACTGCAGTGTCCGAAAATGGCGCGATTTGACCCTCCGGCTAAACTCTACATCTGATTAAGCCTTACTTCCTCCCTCTGTTTTTATTTATTCTGCTTCTCCTTGTGTGATCATGGCCTTTTACACTTCTCATGAGTCATATCAAACATAAAGGCTGGACTGTATTATAACTTTAGGGAGTCATATTTTTGACCCAACAAACACTTCAAGTTCGTACCCTTTCTTTTGTCTTTTTTTGTGGTTTTAAGGCTCTTATGCACAATTCCAATCATGTGTTCTTCTCTCCATTGTTAAAAAATCTCTGATCTTGTAACAGAAATGCTGTACAGTCTGAGTACTTATGAACTATTTTTTATCACAGTATTATTTATTGCTTCCTTTCAATAAAAAATACTGATCCCTATTTTCCACTGCCAATAAAAAGACTAAGTCTTTGCTTTAAAAAATACCACTGTGTGAGTCTTTCTTGCACAAGATGTTGGTCTGTACAGTCAGGTGTTCAGTCTTGTAAGGAATAAAGCACATAGCGGTGGGAATGTAGGAATGTAATCCATGATGGGGTGGTTTGATGCGACACACCACGTGAAATGGATTCTATTACTATAACTGCACATCCTGAAGTGTTTTATTCTTTTTAATGCCACAGCGATTTGACAAACATTACATTTTTATTAAAATAACATGTTGGTCTGTACAGAGTGACAAAAGTATGACACGTCTTGCTTTTAAACCATTACGTTTATTGTTGTGGAATGTGTGCAAGGCAAGTCAGTTCCTGTTCTCTTACCAGCTTTTTTCCCCCCCACCCTCTTGAAGTTAATAAGACAACACCCTCTGTCCTGATCACTCTCTCTTGGTGGAAAACTTAAGTTCTGACAGTGGAGGATCCTTCCATAAATGTTAAATCAACATCTACTTATAGAAAAAAATCAACCTTAACATTGATTTTAAATTATTTGTTAAATGACATCACATTTTTAAATTTGTTTATTAGATTTAGATTTTGTGGAGTCTGCTGTTACTGCACAAGTCCCTATGTACAGTAAGAGCTGATCCTACAGAAATGATATAATTAATGTAAATCTGATGTTCTGGCACTATAACAGTCAGTATAGCTGTTATAGAAAATGAATTAACATCTTCTGACCAATCAGATTTGAGAATTCAACAGCTCTGAATATGGATTAATATGACAAGTTACAGGTTTTCAACATGGTTTAATTTGGTCTAAATCACTTTGGCTACATTCATGTTAGAAGCTGCACAATTCTGATGTTTTGCTCAGATCAGATCTATATAGACAGTTAATATTTGTAAAGTGCCCCCTATTTATCTATCTAATGTGAATGCGCGAGTCCCCTGAAACACCCCACACACACACGTCTGTATTAATTTTGCACGGTTCACATGTTTCATGAACAACAAAAAAATTAATTTGAGACAACGCAAAGCGGAAGTGTGAGTAACTCAAGCCTGTGTCATATTCTTTTGCCGTGCTGCTGAAGACACTGCATAATGATGATATGTGTGTGTTGGAAAAAGCTACATGATTTCTGATCTGATTTTATGATCATCGCAACTAGATCCACATACGCATGTGACTCAAGTCTGATTTGAAAAGTTTGGATTTTTTCAACACACATAAAACTGAAAAACATACATACACTATATGGTCAATAGTTTCTGGACACCTGACCATTACACCTATGTGTAGTTCTTTGTATGCTGTAGTTTTACAATTTCCCTTCACTGGAACTAAGGGGCTCAAACCTGTGAGTACATGAAGACATGGTGTGCCAAGGTTGGAGTAGCAGTACTCAAGTGTCCTGCACAGAGCCCTGACCTCAACCCCACTGAACACCTTTAGGATGAACTGAAACACTGACTGCACCCCAGACCTCCTCACCCAACATCAGTGCCTGACCTCACTAATGCTCTTGTAGCTGAATGAGCACAAATCCCCACAGCCACGCTCCAAAATCTAGTGGAAAACCTTCCCAGAAGAATGGAGGTTATTATAACAGCAAAGGGGGACTGCATCTGGAATGAGAGGCTCAACAAGCATGTGTGTGTGACGGTCAGGTGTTCACATATAGATGGCCATATAGTGTAATTAAATGGAACCCTCCTTGCAAAAATATTGGCTCTTTGGCCTGCGCATCCAGAATACATCATACACTCTGCAGCACTTCAATTCTGTCCTTTGCCACCAATTCACATACTGCTCTGGTAGTTGGGTGGAACTGTCATTTGTGTCACTATCACTGTTTTCCCTGAGATGGAAACATACACTCACCTGCCACCTTAATAAGAACACCTGTACACCTGCTCATTTATGCAGTTATCCAACCATCAGCCAATCATGTGGCTGCAACACAGTGCATAAAATCATGCAGTTACAGGTCAAGAGCTTCAGTTAATCTTCACATCAAACATCAGACTGCAGAAAAAATGTGATCTCTGTGAATTTAACTGTGGCATGGTTGTTGGTACCAGATGGGCTGGTTTGAATATTTCAGAAACTGCTGATCTCCTGGGAATTTCACACACAGGACGCAAGAATGCTATCTCTCCATTACAGTACTAGATAGTAGACACTCTTGACAAAAAGCGTAGTCATGCAAACAGGTTAAATATACAAATTATTTTCATATACACAAATACCATGTTTGTTCTTATTCTAACTAATTAATAAAGAAAAAAAACACTAACTACATAAAAATAGACATTAGCAGGGGGGAATGTACCTTTTTTAAAAAATATATATATTTTTTTCACTCCCATTTTTTCGTCAGAGGGGGCGCTGTGACTCTAACCCGGAAGTTGGAATGAAAGTGGGAAAACCGGAAGAGTGGAAGCTGCGGGAATGCTTCCAAGCTGGCGTTCTTTTTTTTTTTTTTTTTAACACACCCATATTGTATAATCCCGCCTTTCTTTCTCTAACAGGCTATATCTGCTGCCCATCTAATAAACTCCTCGTACGTTGACAGTCGTAGCCAATAGTCATGTAGAAACTCAGTAATCTAATAACCAATCATAGCGCCGGGGGTGGGGTCGCCTGAATACGGGTGGGGAAACAAAAGAACACCTCTCGCCAGGGCTTCGACCATTTTCAGCGTTCAGTGGTTACAAGGCAGTCTGAATTTCTTCTTGCTTTTGCAAAGTTTGCAAGGAAATTGGAGAAAAGCGGTGAGTTAAAAGACAGAACTGAAGGACAGTGGTAGTATTGACAGTATTTGAGGAAGGGAGGTTGTGTGATAAAGAGCAGACAGAGGTGTAATTATTTGTGCTCAGAGAAGCAGAGCAGGAAATACCTTTTACAGTAAATCTGTTTCTCTGTCTTTCTTTTACCTCTTTCCATCAGTTCATGTGTAAAAAGATACAGCTGGATTAAAAATAAGACTTCTGTGTAAGTAGAATATGTCTTAAATAGGATACATTTAATAAATAATTTAATGCTTTGGGATCATAGGCTCATCTAGTGCTTCTAGTTTTATTAAAATAGATAATTAATGCAAAAAAGAATAGTGTCTTTTATTATTAAAATACTTTTTTTTCCTAAATTATTAATTATTATTTGTCCAGGTGTAATAAGATTTAAAAATCCACATCATGCCTCTTTTTTAAGACCTTTATTAATATACACAAATAGAGAATTTCTGTCTTTTTTTTTTTTTCTTAAATGCAATTTAATGAATATGTTTTATATAAAAATGTGTAAATGTGGAAAAAGAGGCAAAACAAGGCAGAAGAATGTTGTTTATTATTGTGTTTGGGTGAAATAACAGTTTGCTGCAGGCCTTACACACTCCTGTAAAGTGTGCACTTTTGGGTGTGGTTTAGGACTAAAAGTGTAAAGAAGGGGGAAAGAGTGTCATGATTATTGATTACTGTGCGAGGGAGTGTATTATATCTTTTAAATAAAGTTTACTTTAGATGTTAAAAAAAAAAAAAAAAAAAGTAAGAATGGCTGCATGCTTCCAGATGTTTTCACGTGCTTGTGTAAAGACCTGGGATTTGCTGATAAACGCTGATACAACACACACTGATATTCAGCATGCGGAATATTATTATCAAGGACACTGAAATATAAATCCTGTTCAGCACGAGCACACACACACACACACACACACACACACAGGCATCATTTTTGCTGAGATTTAATGCATGTCCATTTCAGAAGGCAAAATGAATCTGTAATGTCCATTTTAATGTCCTTTTTATCTAAAAATGAAAATCATGACTATTGCATAATTCATTAAAAAAAAATATCAGACTGAAGTGCTGCTCCAACTAGCAGCAAAGGAACAATTTTGTATATTTTAATATAATCATCTATGCAGAAGCAGTAAGAAATAAAACTTGTGCTGTTTTGTTTTGTTTTTTCTTAGCTGCACATTCGTGGTGATGACAGGATCTCTGTCAGAGATCCTGTCATCACCACGAAGATGATATTTTCCAATAACAGCACATGCTGAAGTGTTTTATTCCTTTTACACCACAGCTATTTGCCAGTACTAACAATTTTTCATTTATTAAAATATATATTTTATGTATTTGTTGTTACATTTAGGTACACATACATACACCAATCAGCCATAACATTAAAACCATCCACCTAATATTGTGTAGGTACCCCTTGTGCCAACAAAACACCTCTGACCCATCAGGGCATGGACTCCACAAGTAGCAGGAGATCCTTAAAGTCCTGTAGGTTGTGAGGTCGGGCCTCCATGGATCGGACTTGTTTGTCCAGCACATCCCACAGATGCTCGATCGGATTGAGATCTGGGGAATTTGGAGGCCAAGTCAACACCTTGAACACTTTGTCATGTTCTTTGTCAAGTTTTGCAGTGTAGCAGGGCGCATTATCCTGCTGAAAGAGGCCACTTCCATTAGGGAATGCCGTTGCCATGAAGGTGTGTACCTGGTCTGCAACAATGTTTAGGTAGGTTGTGCTTGTCAAACATCCACATGAATGCCAGGACACAAGGTTGCCCAGAGCATCACCCTCCTCTGCTGGCTTGCCTTCTTCCCATAGTGCGCCCTGGTGCCATCTATACCCCACAACGTTTTCAGCAGTTTGTGCTACAGTAGCTGGTCTGTGGGATCGGACCAGATGAATAACATTCAGACCCCACGCGCATCAGTGAGCCGTGGGCGCCCGTGACCCTGTCGCCAGTTCATCGGTTGCTCACTGGTTCTTGGACCACTTTTGATAGGTGGTAACCACTGCATACTGGGAACACCCCACAAGACCATGCGCTGACCCTTGCCAAAGTCACTCAGATCCTTATGCTTGGCCATTTTTCCTGCTTCGAACACATCAACTTTGAGAACTGACTGTTCACTTGCTGCCAAATATATCCCACCCCTTGTCAGGTGCCATTGTAATGAGATAATCAATGTTATTCACTTCACCTGTCAGTGGGTTTAACTTTTACATTTACATTTATGGCATTTGGCCCAGCGGTGGCAGCTTGGCAGTGCTAGAATCTGAACTCGTGACCTTGTAATCAGAAGTCCAACGTCTTAACCGCTCGGCTACCACTCTCCCAATGTTATGGCTGATTGGTGTATGTCATTAGTTCCTCTAATCACTTACATTATAGCAGTTATAAACATTCGTTTCCTCATCAAGGTCTTTTTATGTGTACTCTTGAAGTTAATATGTCAAAAAACTGCAGCTTGTCATGTTACTGTGAAACCTCAAAGCATAATGCTGTCAGTTCTGAAGATTTTCCCGTGTTGCAAGACTGTTACAAAGTGCTGACACTGGAGACTCCTTCCAAAAAAAATGCTTTCAAAATCACAGAAATCACTATATCATTGATTATACATAGCTACACGTGTGTTTTCCTCCTGTTTAACATTTTTATTGTTGACTGTTCACTGCACAGTCTGTTCAGGCCTCAACAGATTGACGTTTTTACGGTTTAGGATTATGACCCTGTTTAGATTTGGTCATTTAACATGTCTTATGTATCAGGTGTGTATCCAGATATGAGTTGTCTACTTAAAAAAAGGTGTAACTGCACTCTGGAAGCAATTAAAACATTTCCATCTGATCAGTCGAACCACTTCAGAAGGTCTGAGACACATTTTAGCAAGAGATGTTCTACAAGTGGCTCCATTTTACTTCCAGACCCGGCTTTCAATACTTTACATGCTCCAGGGTTGCCAGAGTTGTCACCTTTAGCACTGACCTTTCCAGAAACACCTGAATTCACAGTTGCATTGAACAATTACAAAACAAAGAATAACAGGAAGTTGGTGGTCAGTTGTTATGAGCTGATTTTTGTATTATCATATTACATGCAGGTATTGTTTTTCAGTCTGGTTGGCTGGAGACATTTGACGATGCAGGGGGTTTAAGTCTTCTCAAGATAACAAAACACATTACATGCCCAGTTTAAACTGGGTTATCGGTTTAAGAGTGTGAGTTAATTCTGGTTAATCCAGACATAAGCATGATTTCTGTTTGATTTGATTTGGAAGTACACTGATGTGTGGTGCAGTAGATTTGGAAGACTTACACATTGTACTAATTTGAGTACTATTATGCTCCAGCAGCTTGGAAACACATTTGAAAAACACTAATGTACTAAGTATGAAGTTTGATAGAATATGTAAAATGTTTGTTCAATGTTTGTTTGGTGTTTATTTCTTCCCATTTTTGCAATAGATACAATTCACTCTATGCAGTGGATGCAAATCTCTCACAATATATAATATATAGTGCTCTTATCCACTTGTGTGTGTGTGTGTGTCTCAGATGTGGAAAGCAGCAGCTGGTCGTTCCGTCTCCGTTACCGTTGACGACGGTCCCGATGACTGGGAGACGGATCCTGACTTTGAGGTGAGGAAGGATGACTTTCTCTTTTCTTTTCAGGGAGGAATAAAACATGACAGGCCGTGGTGTTATAGGAGAATAATTACTGACTGCGTGGTGCGATGCTGTTACCACCCCAAAGTTCATTATTTTCACGTCTCAGAGTGCTTCATTCCTCTTATACGGTTGGGGTCATAAGTATACATAGGCCTTGCAGAATCTGCAAAATGTTAATAATTAAAAAAAAAAAAAAAGAGGGATCATAAAAAATTGCATTTTGTTTATTTAGTACTGCTCTGAATAAGCGATTTCACATAACACATATTTACATGTAGTCCACAAGACTCAATAATATCTGGATTTATACAATTGAACCAGGTCAAAAGTTTACATACGCTTGATTCTTACTACAGTGTGTTGTTACCTGGATGTTCAACGATTGTTTTTATGTTTTGGGCTAATTGTTCATGAGTCTCTTATTTGTCCTGAGCAGTTAAACTAACAATTTACACAAATCATCTTGTTCTAAAGTTTACACCCCCCTGGGTCTTAATGTATCATGTTGCCTTCTTGAGCATCAGTGAATGTTTGCACCTTTTGTAATAGTTGTGTACGAGTCCCTCAGTTGTTCCTCAGTGTGAAAAGATGGAATGCAAAATCATATAGCCTCTGTTGGAAAGGGGTCAAATATGCAGAAGATGCTGGAAAAGCAAACAATGTGCAGGACCTGGAGGATTTTTCTGAAGAACAGTGGGCAGTTTAACTTCTCAGGACAAACAAGGGGCAACTATAAACAGTTGTTCCCTTACCTGCTTGTCTTTTTTTTCTTTTGAATTAAAAAAAAAAAAAAGCACAACTTGTGAGAAACTCCTCTGTCCTGAAGACATCCTTTCATAGAAGCATCACCATATTAACCGTTATCTTGTTAATCTGTTTATTATTAGCCTCAGATTAAGTAGAGTGTCCCTGTGAATGAGATGTTGCTATAGAAACAATATGCTGTTTGAACAAGCACATTAATATAAACCTGTTTATTCCATTGTAACATCTGGTGCCACACACACACACACTAGCATGTCAGTGTCATCACTGTGCAGAGAATAGGGCTGATAGACAGCAGAGCAACAGATGGGTAAATATATAGAAATAGTTTACCCAGTACACGCTTTATAACTCTGAATGTGGTGAGAATCATTCAAATGACTAAAAATAACTCGGGAAAGTCCTGCACGCTGGGGTGTGGACTGGCATGTCAGCGCTGTTGGCTAACACGGCTCACCTGACACTGCAGTGTGCTGTTATCTCCTGCATTCCTGTTTCATCATACCTAAAGCCCTGCAGTTAGCTTTCTAGTGTTATTATTATTATTTTCATTTCGAATAAATGACACTGGCTTACACATACCCAGTGCAATAAAAGCATATGTACCAAATTACAATACAAAACAAAACACATAACGGATTGTGTGCTGACAGAATGAATGATCTTCGTCAGTGTATATGCAGATAGCTTCACCAGACGCTTGCTTTTAATGTGGAACAAGGTCTCTCGTGTGTCTCAGTATACAGTGTGTGATAACAAGGTGTTAAATACACACACCTAACAGGCGTTAGAGTGCGCTTTAGTCAGTTCTCTAGCATGCTTTCCTTACGTGCCGAGGACAAGTTTGTGCGATAGGAATTCTGTGTTCACAGCTGACGATGGCTATAACCTGTGCTTAGACTTGTAGGTGTCCTGTGCTATCTGTATTGTAGCAGAAACAGCAGTATTTATAATCATGTGTTTAACCTTAAAAGTAGAACTAAAAGCCGCTTTCACTTTAGACGTGACACTTTATGTGCTGATCTGAAGCAAAGTGGCTCACACGACACACACACTGTAACCATAACAACACTCTGCAGTCCTAGCTAGTGTCAGCTAACTAACTAATTCAGTTTAATTTCTAGTTTCTGCTTGTCATCAATAATAAAGACTCTGGTGATGAGGACAAGTTGATATTTTTAGTGATATTGTAGTGGTGGAATATTGGCACGGAAATATTTCCAATTCGTAAATCACCGTATACCACAACACTTTCTCAATTGAGATAAATAATAAACAGATAAAAAAAAAAACGTTATTTAAGACTGGAGAGTCTCGGTTACATAAGCTGCATTTGTTTTTGTCTTATTAACGTCAAGAAAGAGAAAAGTGACTTTTTATAGCTGTCATAAGGTGAGTGATAACAGGAACTAACTTGTACCATTAAACTTAACTATAAACAAATAAAAAAGTATCATCACACACTGACTTATACAGGTTTATAAAACAAAAGAATAACTCCATATTTAAAATGAGAACTATATAACCATCTGAATCACTGCCCATGTGGAATTCTTGCTTTGAGAATCTCAAAGCTGTGAGAAGTCGAGTGACGCCAACCCATGTGCTGAGGAAGAAACTGCTTCTGGCTTCAAGATGGCCGCCATCGCTGCTTTTAGCTCTGCGATAACATTATTGCGAAAGCCAATGTGGAAATAATTATCATCAAATGCTGCATTGTGCAGCTGCAGATGAGTGTGGCAGACAGTGTCAGAACCCACATTAGCAAGCCTGAGATACTGAAGAGTGTGTTTGTGTGTATACGGGAGCTAGAGTGTGTGATAGTGGGCTCTCAGTCTGTAAGAAGAGAAAAGCCACTGACAAAAATGAAAAGCATGTAGTGATGTGATAGACTAAATGATGAAGCTATTTTGAGTGTTCAGAGGTTCCTTTTTCTAAAGCTGCACCACCCCAGTTCAGTGTGTGTTAGTTTCATATGTATGTATGTGTGTGTGTGTGTGTGTGTGTGTGTGTGTGTGTGTGTGTGTGTGTGTATATATATTTAAACACAGTTTATTTCTACAGTAATGCGAAGATTACTGTAGAAATAAATTGTTTGATTGCATATAAATTAAATGTAGTACATTTTATTAAGTACATTGTATTATATATCAATACACTGTAGAAGTCGTAGAAATTAATTTATAGAGTGACATAATAAATAGAGTGACATAATAAAGTGACATTTATTTAAATGATTATTTATAGCTTTGGGTGTGATGGACATGCTTTCTATGTTTCTAGTGTCCTTATTCCTGTAGACTCGTCTTTTTTTTTTTTTTTTTTTTTTTTAAATTTTTTTTTTTTTTTTTTTTTAAATTTTTGTGTTTTTCTTGTTGTGCAGAATGATGTGACTGAGAAAGAGCAGCGATGGGGAGCGAAAACAGTGGAGGGGTCCGGACATCAGGAGCACATCAAGTGAGTCAGAGTTATTATCGAAACAGATGTCACAGTTTTCATTTTTTTCCCCTGATGTCTCAGTGTTTTTTTTTTTTTTTTTTTTTTTTTTTTTTTTGTGAACATCAGTGATACAATTTTATATTTCATTAAAAACTAACACTATCTAAGTGTTGCGTAATCTATTATTTTTTTAAAACATCCCATATTTTTAATAGCAGTGTTACTTTTGTCATTTCCTTATATTTGCGGTGCATTTTTAAATAGCTCAGTGTGACTCTTTTTTTAAAAAAAAAAATCTTACACATTTTTATCAGTGTTCATTTTTAATGTTAATTTTTATTTGTTTTTATAACTGTTACATTTTTTATATCTCAGTGTTGCATTAAAATTACTATGTTACATTTTGTTTTAAATATCTATTATTTCAGTGTTACTTTTTAATATCTCAGTATTACATATTTTTGTTTTATTTTTAATATCTTAGTGTGACATTTTGGTTTGTAATATCTCATTGTTACATTTTAAATATCTGTATTAGTTTTAATTTCTGTTAATTGTTTATATCTGTGCTATATTGTTTTGTTACATTGCACTGATTGGACATTCGAGAAGACCTTCGTATCATATTGCTTAGAGACGTGAACAAACCTAGTCAGTATCAGGTGTTGGGCATTAACACAGATGAATCCACATGTGCGTTAGGTTTGTACACATGTGCAGCACTATCAGATAGATTTCAGTTCCGTGTGAGAGGATTTCATATCCCGTCGTTGCAGCTATGAGTATAATGAGTCTGAAGGAAATGCTGTTCATTCAATGAAGCATGTTAAGAATGTTAAATATTCAGTGTGTTTCTCCTGCTCCGTCAGCATCCACAAGCTGCGTGAGACGGTGTCGTCTGAGCACAGTGATCTGAAACAGCGTGAGCTGGAGAACATGCCCAAAGCCTCGCATGGCTACGGAGGGAAGTTTGGTGTTCAGGAGGACCGAATGGACAAGGTCAGAGCCATGTTTGTCTTTTCACTACCTTTTTTTCTCACTTACTGTCTTTTTTTCACTTCTAGTTTTCTTTTTTTAACACTGTTGTGAGGAGCTCATCAGCTTGCATCCAGATGCTGGGTGTTCGTTTGCAGGAGTAAGAAACTTAAACCAAATGGGAATTATATAATGACTAAAAATCTTGAAGTAATTGCCTGCTTAATTATTGTCAAGATAGCTGTGATAATACAGAGGGGAAAAACCAGGCCATTTATAAGTTACAGTTTTTATAAAATTGTGAGGCATGTAATTGTACATTCCTGGGGGAAAAAAAAATGGGCCAAGCCCAAAATGGCAAAGCTTTTAATGGTCTTAACAACAAATCACTGGTCAGGAAATTAGCAAGAATTAAACAAATAGATAAAGGAACTTGGTATGGGAAGCTTTACCCTTTAATTGCTTTTAATGTTTAAGCCTTGTGGCCGTTGATGGGATGCATCAGGTATGGCAGATAATGACTAATCTTCTAAGAAAAAAAACATCCCAGAAGATATTTTTTTTAAGATTTTTTAAGAAGACGACTCCACCATAGTAGGTGCATAGTTACAGAAGAGGGCACTGATACCACGGACTGGATGTAGCGTCCAAAAACCAAAAGAAGAGGGAAATCACAATTAATCACAAAACCATTCATCTGAAAACATGATGTGATACCATAGCTTACAAACACATTTCTATGCATCTACAGGTTGCACAACAAAGACCTTGTGGTAGATTATGATTGTAAATAAAGTGCACAATGCATAGAAAGTGTGCTTTTGTGATTTCAGCGGATTTCTATGAGGTTTATGCTTCACATGCGCAGTAAAACAGAGTAAAATAAGTGCATGTGATGCGGGTTTGACGTGCCTCTGACGGCACCAGTGTGAATTGAAATGGAATTAAATGAGGTTTTGACGCAGCACTTCACGCGACACGTGCTGTGTGAAACGTCATCACTACTTCTGTGTTCCATTTGGAAGGAGGCTGCCTAAGTAGCCAGGATTTGTGCTCTGGAGAAAAGTCTGTCCCATTCCCAAGGCAGCATAAAGACTTCTGAGGCTTCATAATTTGGACAGATTTGAAGGAGCACCACATGTGTCTTTTGTGTCCTCCACTAGGAAGGCAATCTCATAATTCTGTCACTCCATGGTGTCACTGGTATGTCGTCCACCCCTCTGATGTACAGCAGGGTCACACTGATTTGGCTGTAAATGGCTGCTGATGTGAGGTTTTTCTTTCCATCTCTCTGTGAAGCATGTCATATCAGCAGGGTCCTGGCTCACTTTCTTTTTCTTTATTTACTAATAAGGGGAGAATAGAAGTCTCTATGAAAATACCCCAAACACACACTCAGCATGGTAGTGGGAGATCAGAAGAGTGTGAATGTCCTGACACATCTTGTTTCAGTTGGCCAGTAGATGATAATTGGGGCCAGAGTGTGTGTAGTACAGACAGCAGATGGGGCATTGTGTCCTCTGATACCCACACGTATTCAGACATGAGGCGATTCCTACCGGGTAGAGTGCACAGTGACTGAAATTGGAAACACTTACTGAAGAAGAGGAAGTGTGCAATCTTCTGAAATGATGTGATCATTTGAAAAAAGGTGAAGTGTGCTTGAAGTTGTTTCCAGTCTACATCAGTCTCATCGCTTTGAAATAACCGGCAGCTATTTTACCATGATAAAAAAACCAGCAATAACAGACGAAGCTGCAGGTAAAAGTGCTGCAAAGTGGTGGTGCGGTGGTTATGGCTTTGGGACTATTCATCAGTAGGTTCTTAGTTCAAATCCCAGCCATGGTGGGGTCCTTTGAGCAAGACCCTTAATTGTATCCTGTCTCACTTTGGATAAAAGTGTCAAGCAAATCAGCAACTGTAAAAATGCTGAAAGCCTATAACCAGAAATTTGCATAAATCCAGAGTAATAATTATAATAATGGTGGTGGCCAGTGTCAGAAAAGGAAGTGTTACATTAATGCAATTACATTCCCTAAAAAATTACTGCTTTCATATATATTTCAATATAAAGCACTGAGAGCACCTTAACACATAGCTGTCTTTCATGTCATCAAGATATTAGGGTAAAAAATGAAACAGCTGCTTGGACATGTAACCTGAAATGTTAGTTTGGCATTTGCTCCATTCATTAATGTGAGTTTGGGCGGCGTTAAACGTCACACTGTAGCTCCTTTCACAAGGGTTTTTTTTTTTTTTTTGGACAAATTTGAAGGAGTATTGCTGTAAAGATCTTGTCCATGAGTTCTGTTTTTCAAATGAGAGCAACATAGCATTCATTGTTTGGCTAAAAGCACAAAAGCTACCACATTAACTCTGGGAAATGTATTGTCTGGCCCATAATTCCACTTAATGTTTCTTCATGTTTTGAATGTTCTGTTGCAGTCAGCTGTGGGTCACGAGTATCAGAGTAAACTGTCGAAGCACTGCTCCCAGACAGACACGTCTAAAGGCTTTGGGGGTAAATTTGGAGTTCAGAGTGACCGCGTGGATCAGGTACAAATTTACTTCTGCTTTCAATAATAAAATGTATTCAGTTTTTGTAATGCATTTTAAATAATGTCAGTAGGACACCATATATATAAAAAAAAATTTCAGTTGCTGTCATTTTATTCCATCTTGTTTGTGTGTTTTGGAATATGAAATATATATAATAAAAACTTTGATGTATGGTTAGGAAATACAGGACTGTGCAAAAGTCTTAGGCATCTAATTTTAAAAACAAATTATGTCTTAGATTATTTTATGACTTTATTTTATAACTTCTGCATTATTGAGGCAGTTTAAAAAAAACAAACAAAAAAAAACAATATTTTTCCAATAAAAAAAATTTAATGATACAAAAAAATGTTTGTGTGTCAGTAAAGAAGGTAACGTTACATAATAGAAAACCTTATCTGCAAAAACAGAAGTAAGTGCAACAGTCAAAGTCTCCAGACAGTAGACCTGTGGGAGATTCTCCAAGATGCTCAGAAAAACTTTGTTTAGTTATAACTATTTTTAATTAATTTTTAATCCTTCCGCCCTCAATCAGTCTGCTGTAGGGTTCGAGTATGCTGGGAAAACAGAGAAACATGCCTCTCAGAAAGGTGAGGCTCACTTCTTTCCTCTTTTCACTCATTTCCTGGAGTGTGTGAGAGCTTGTTGCACTGTTCAGCTTCATTTTTAGTGAATAGTCCTTCTCCTATACACACACGCGCGCGCACACATGCGCAAGCTTGCTTTTATGACTTACAGATAGGTGACAGATTAAAGGAAAATCCTACTTAAAATGTATTACTGAGCTGTTGGACCACTACAGCCGCTCTCTGGAACTGTACTGGAGGGATGAACACCATTCTTCCAAATGATATTCCCTGGTGTTTTATCCCAAATGATCATTTTCATACTCATTAAACCATTCAGTGAGCCCTCATGCCCTCATTTGTCATCCTGGAAGAGAGAACTCCCGTCAGGATAGAAATGTTTCCTCATAGGGTAAAGGAAAGCAGTCAGAAGAACTTTGCACTGGTTTGCATTGACACTTCGCTGGACTCAGACCATGCCAGCAAAAATAAATCCTCCTACAGCATATCAGAACCATCAGTTTTTTCCTTTAATTTGTCACCTGTCTGTAATTTGTGTAAGCAGCTTCTCTGCCTTAAAATCAGTATACTGTCCTCTTGCTCATGCGTTAAACATAATAATTAACTTCTTCATATAAGCAATTTGGTTACGAGAATCTGATTACTGCTACTCGGTGTTGTATATCAGAGCCATAGATAGCTGATGATGTCATTCTGTACACAGCAACACGTGGCCAATGCCTGCTATACAGGACCAGAAAATAAAGGATCATATATAGACCAAAATTAAACAGATTCCCAAGTAATGCATATACAACAAAACGCTGAGGTTATATTTCTTGTCATTCATCTGTGTAAAAAGGTAGCTGACGTTAGCTTGTGCATGTGTGTTATAGCGCTACCTGAAGAGACATAACTAAGCTAGTTTCCCAGTTTTTCATTATATCTATATACAGTATGTTCACTTGCTAGATTAGTCTGTTTATTTGACAATGTTAGGTTTGTTTAAGCAAGGAAGTCATATCGTTCAGTCGTATTGATTGTTGAAAATGTGTAAGTAATTAAGTTACAGTATATTATAGACAGGGATAGTAATATGTTTGGATTTTTTACATTTTAATTTTCACACCAATAAATGTTATCCACAGAACACAGAAAATATAGATAGATATCTAGATAACAAAAACATGAGTAAAAATCACTGCAAGTTTTTGGGGTACACGTACATGCAGTAAACTGTAAAGTAGTACTTGTACAGCTAAACTGGGGGTCCAGTTAGTGTGCGCTCTTTAGTAGTGTGAACTTTAATATACACTCACTGTCCACATTAGTTACACCTGCTCATTCATACAGATATCTGATCAGCTGAGACTTGGCCGCAGTGCATAAAATTGTGGAGACAGGGCAAGAGCTTTAGTTAATGTTGATATCAAACGTCAGAATGGGGAAAATATGTGATATCAGTGACTTTGAGCATGGCATGGTTGTTGTGGCAGATGGACTGGTTTGAAAATTTCAGAAAGTGCTGATCTGGGATTTTCACGCACTCTAGCCTTCACACAGAAATCATCCATCTAGGCATAAGCAATCAGACCTTGAGGTGCATGAGCTACAACAGCAGAAGAACACGTCAGGTTCCACTCCTGTCAGATAAGAACTGGAATCTAAGCCTACAGTGGGTACAGGCTCAGCAAAACGGGACACTTGACGATTGGAAAAACGTCCCCTGGTGTTTTTTGGTTTTTTTGGATCGGATGTTTTTTGTTTTATTCCATGTAAACTCTAGAATCACCGGAGATGAGCGGTTTCTGAAAAACTCAAACTCAGCCTCTCTGGCACAAATAACCATGCCACGGTCAACGTCACTGAGATAACAGATCCGATGTATAATGTAAAGTATAACTGAAGCTCTTGACCTGTACCTGCATGATTTAATGCTTTGTGCTGTTGCTGCCTGTTTGGCCTGTTGGATAATTACATGAATGTGGAGGTGTACAGGTGTTCCTAATAAAGTGCACAGTGAGTGTGTGTTGAAGTTCAGTCACAGAAACATGAGCTCAGTCGTGAGGTTTCCACCCAAATGCTATCCATTCAAGAACTGGCTACACAGAGAATAAGTGTGTGTGTGTGTGTGTGTGTGTGTGTGTGTGTGTGTGTGAATCTGTACGTTCTCTGACACTGTGTGATGAGCAGGTCCTCTTTTGATGATCATGTTAATTGTAATGGAAACAAGTGGTTGCGTTTGGAAGGAAACCTCCAAACGCACTTCTTCTGTCGGATCCCTGCAATGATTTATACTCTGCTTGCTGCTCTGTATAATTTCTGTTGCTTTTTTCCACAACTCCCGCGCACGCCATGATTGGCGTCCCAGATTACACCACTGGTTTTGGGGGTCGGTATGGTGTTCAGACTGATCGTGTGGACCAGAGTGCTGTAGGCTTTGATTATCAGGGAAGAACGGAGAAACACGAATCCCAGAAAGGTTTGTTTCCCGTGATCCTGTGATTTTTCCTGTTTTTTTTTTTATTATTATTATTATTATTTTAGTAGGTTCAGTATTTCAATATCTATTTTGTTTTTGTTGCTGTTTGATTATGCGTAAATTGCATGGTAAATTTGATAGTTGTCACGATTAGATCATTTAAATAACTAACGATTTCCTGAGACTGTAGCCTGCTGTATACATGCACACAGAGAACTCCGACTGGCATGAACAACATTCACTTAGATTTTATAGCTGTTTGCTTTACTCTCATTTCTGTATTTATTCATCTGCAGATTATTCTAAAGGATTTGGTGGGAAATACGGAGTGGAAACTGATAAAGTGGACAAAAGTGCTGTGGGCTTTGAGTATCAGGGCAAAACGGAGAAACACGAGTCACAGAAAGGTTTGTGATACACGTAACATCCCTAAACCCATTCTACACTACAGACCAAAAGTTTAAAAACAACACTAAGTACAATTTACTAACCACTGTCTGTGTATGAAAACTGTGTGTTTATGTGTAGAATCTGAAGTTGATTATTTTCCTATAACAGCATATCCCATATTGCGTTATTCTTCTTATACCATATACTTATATATTATTTGAAGAATGATTACAATTTTTATATTTTATTTATTAATTGAATAACATGTCATACTTCTTATGAGTCTATAGTTACTGTTAACACTTGCGTAGCTGTAGTTAACACTTGCGTAGCTGTAGTTGTTCATCTCAGCATGCATTTCAGCATATTGTCTCCCCTCTATATTTTATTACGCTTTTACGCTGTTTCTAATTTTCCTCACTGTTTAAAGCAATTCAGTTTTATTTGTATAGCGCTTTTAACAGTGAACATTGTCACAAAGGCAGCTTTACAGAAATATATAAATTCAGGATATAAATTTATTCGTAATAAGCAAGCCAGAGGTGACGGTGGAAAGGAAGAACTCCCTGAGACGAAATGAGGAAGAAACCTTGAGAGGAACCAGACTCTAAAGGGAACCCGTCCTCATCTGAGTGACACCGGATAGTGCGATTATAAATAAATCCCTTCTATACTTCTGTACTACATGGCCAAAAAGTACAACTGTGTAACCAGGAAATTCATTACAGGTTTAACATGAAGTCTATTTTGTTGAAGTTATCAACTGTTCACTGATGGAGACTTGAGTGCGAAACTGTTCATGGCAAGTGCAGTCCTAAAGCTATTATAGCAATTGTAGTCCAAAGCCATCTTCATGGTTTCTAAGTGGCACCATCCACAGTAATCTCATGTAACTTTAGGCTGTCTGTATGGGGCCATCCGCAGCAGCAGCGAGTGGTTTCCAAGTGATGAGAACTTCAACCAGAAGTAGGGCATCAGGCTGGATCAGGCAGGTCCGGAGAGCAGAAGGGGTCAGGATCACTGTATCTCAGGAGTAGCATGTGTAATGCGAGAGAGAGAGAGAGAGAGAGAGAAACACAGATTATTAGGTGTGCTTGTTGTCACACTAGACTGTACCTTAACCCTGAGGTAATTATGGTTATCCAATGACCTCCACCAGTCTCCATTTAATAATCCTGTTTCAGCTTTCTTCATCATTCAGTCATATGTTTGAAATATGTTTCATATGCATTCCAGACTATGTGAAGGGCTTTGGAGGAAAGTTTGGCGTGCAGACGGATCGTGTGGATAAATCCGCTCTTGGCTGGGACCATCAGGAGAAACTGCAGCTTCACGAGTCTCAGAAAGGTAACGCACACCTCCACTGGTTTATCTTTCTGAAAGAAAGGAAGTTGTACTGAAAGTGAGGATATGAAACATCAGTGAACATAGGGATGTGACTATGTGAGACATAAGCATGATTTTGTTTTTCCCTGCATTATGGTGTGAGTGAGAGTGAGAGAACCTTGCTGTAAGGTTGATGGCTCTTTACCACCACCTTTATGTCAAGATGGTGATACTTAGTCTGGTTTATCATCGTTAAAGAGCCAGAGCCTCTTGACTAGCCATATCAGCTTGGTTTTACCATAAAAAAAATTCCTTACTGTAAAATCCTCCACAGTTATTATTACTTTTATTTTGAAGATGTAATGGTTTGGCTTTTAGTTTGTTTTTTTTTTTGCTTTCTGATTTTGTGTCAGCTGCATGGTGAATTTGATAGTGATCATTAAATAAAAAACTATAAATATTTGTATGTCTTAAACTGAAGATGTAATGGAAATGTTTGGCTCTTAAATTAGGGAGAGAGAAAATAAACACTTTTCTTGAAAAGATTCACTGAATTCCTAAACAGCTCACAGTGGTTCACTAAAAATATAATATAATGTTGGTATGAATGTGCAGTGTATGCTGAATATATTAATGTGCTTTAAGGAATAAAACATGATATGACGTGCTGTGATAGGAAAATAATCAACCGCAGGGTGGTGTGAAGAGGAGGAGCCATTACCAGTCCAGAATTGTTATTTTCATATATGAACGTGTGTTTTATTCCACTTATAGCAGGCTAATTGGCCAGTAATACCACATTTTTATCAGCACATCTCTAATTTGAAGTGATTTCTAAGCCAGTATTAAACTGTACTCCACCAGATCATGTTCATTTGATTGCTTTGTGTGTAAATTGCTTGGTGCTTTAATGCTACTATTGACAGGGTGTCCTCAGGTCTTACATTTTATACAGTAAACATTCTAAATTGAAGGTTTTTAATTTTACAATAGAATTGACAGTGATGCTTTTTGAAAAGCATTTCACTTGCTGATACCTGAAGACACTCTGATGTAATATTAGTATTTATCTACACGCTTTAATGTTGGTGTTTCAGCTATCACCTGTGGTGTCCTCCTTGGGAATCGGGTTTCTTTGGCCTGTTCTGTGTCCTGTCTGTCTTGTCATCTTGCCGTGTGTCTACATGTGTGTGTCTTTACAGATTATAAGCGTGGGTTTGGAGGGAAATACGGGGTGGAGGTTGAGAAGCAGGATCAGTCCGCACTTGGCTTTGACCACAAAGAGAGTCTGGCTAAGCACGAGTCTCAAAAAGGCATAAGTCTCCGTCCTCTTTACTCCCCAACCCCTTCGCTCTGCTGTCTCTGTGCTGAGACACACCCACTTCGTTGTGCACGAATGTGCAGGCTTATGAATATTCCGCTTCTAAAAAAAACAAAAAAAACAAGCACCCTGATTTTGCTGAGTGACAGACGTCCCTGGTCAACAAGGGCACAGCTCAGGTTCAGATTGATCACATAATAGCAGCCTTGGTCAAATAACATGGCATGCACACGTTTCTTAATGTTAGGTTGATTTTAAATGATTTTAAGTAGACATGGTGAAATGGTTTAAGTCAGTGGTTCTCAAAGTGAGATCTGTGAAACATAGCTAAGGAGACCATGATACTTGGATCTGAAAATTTCTGGCAAAGTGTTCTGTCTATAGAGAGGTATAAAAAGGAATAAAAAGTATATGGTGCTTATAAATAACCCGAATATTATTGTACATATTTAAATAATGCGTGTAATATTTAAAGAGATGGATTATGTACATAAAGTATATCTGTACTGAGGTTGTGGATTTCTTTTCATTCATTCATTCATTCATTCATTCATTCGTTGGTTTGTTCACAGTTTAAGGGGTCCCTGGCTGCCAAAAGTTTGAGAACCACTCGCTACTAAACATAACTTATCTGGTTAATGCTGATTGCAGCATTGCTCCCAAGCAGTTTTTTAGTTCTTGTGCCCAAGTTTGCGATTGGTTTATCAAGTGTAACTTGAGCTATGCCCTTATCGACACACACTCAGCATTAGGATGTGCTCTGTAAGACCCCTGTGCTCCAATGTTACTGATTCTCCTGTGTGCATGCTCAGCCTCAGACCTGTGGAAACACGCAATATGCACACATTACACACACCATCCACACTGTCTGTTGCTTAGCTTAGAGCAACACTCGGCCCTGTATGACTGCTGCAGAACGTGTCGATGATGAACATGGCTGCTGAGAATGACGGTCTCCTCATGCTCCTGTGCGCGCTGCTCTTCCTTTTCTTTCCCCGATGCTTCTCCGCATCACTCACAAGCTTCCTTATTCTCACAGGGATCCTGTGATGACTCTGCGCTTCAATTTACTGATGATTTTTTTTCCCCCCTCTAGATTACTCCAAAGGGTTTGGAGGGAAATATGGAGTGCAGAAGGACCGAATGGACAAGGTAAATCCTGCGCTTATAATCTACTTCTAAAATAAATATACAGTACCTTAGCTATGAGTTGATGAGTTGGTTGAAATGTTTGTGCGTGTGTGTGCGTGTGTGTGTGTGTGCGCGCATGTGTGTTTTATAGAGTGCAGGAACGTTTGAGGATGTTGAGAAACCCACTGCTGCTTACCAGAAGACCAAACCAGTTGAAGCAGGTAAGAGCATTTGAACCACTTCTGTAGTTTTGTGCAGTCTGTGTGTGTGTATGTCCTCACACGTGTTTTTTTTTTTTTTTTTTTTCCCCACACACCTGCAGTTATTTCTGTTTGTACCCATCTGCGATAGTTTCTAATGAACGTACTTTGTGCTATTTCCCAAAAATATGTGTAGTGGCCTGGGAAATGGTGAAATTTTGAACTTGTCTACTGCATTTCTATTTCCTGACTGAAGTACATTCTAATCACAGTTAAAGCCACACAGAAGCATCGCAGACATTTTGACAGCTGTTTTTTTTTTTATTTTATTTTTTATTTAACTTTATTGAGCCCATTTTGCTAGCAACATAGCTATCAACTAGCAACTTGAACAAAATGTGACATTCACAGTGTGAGAAAATCACACTTAGCTAGATTTATAAATTTATTTGTTTGTTTTTAAGATATGGTGAACCTGTAGTACATTTTGTTTACAATATTAAACCTCTGTTGGTAGCAATTTTAGATTATTTAGTTTTATACAGACAAAAATTGCACATTGTTTTGCATTGTTGATGATTCAGAAATAAAAAAAGGAGTCTCAGTTCAGTCATAATTTTTCATCATTCAAATTTTGTTCAAAATATTCTGAGAATTGAATTGTGAAGCCAGTATCACGAATCGAATCGTGACCCGAGTGTATTGTTACACCCCTACTGACACTATTTATAAACGTGTTTGTGCCTTAGAAATGATTAGATCCACAGATTTAAGTTACTAAGCCAATAACTAAAAAAATTAAAGAGAATGCTAAATCAATAGGGAATAAATTATGTATAGTACATAGGTAATGCTAAAATAACTAATCAGTATTTTTAATAATTAGCCAACAGTCACAATAAAAAAAAAAAAACACTTGATGTTGGAGCACAGCCACTCATCATTCAGAGATGTTAGACACTGCTAAAGAAATTAAGAGCTTTAAAAATCCTATCAAAGGCTTGAAGTCAATATTAAACGGCACAAAATAAAGAAGGCATGTAGCATTCTGGTTTGTGTATCGTCATCCTCTTAGAGTGTAAATATGCGACTGGTTTCAGCAGGCAGAGGAACAGGAAGCATTAAGGCTCGTTTTGAGAATCTGGCCAAGCAGAACGAGGAAGAGGACAAGAAACGGGCGCAGGAGGAGAGAGCCAGACGACAAGCCAAGGAGAAGCAGGAGCAAGAGGAAGCTCGCAGAAAGGCAGAGGTGTGTGTGTGTGTATGCGTGTGTGTGTGTATATGTACGTGTGTGATCAAATGCATATTGTTTTTCCTGATTAGATTGGATTTAGTGTTTCAACCAAATAAAGTTATTATTAGCATTTCTTAATTCACGAACCAAAGATTCACTTATACCTATTCCTTGGTTATATTTTCAGATTTTAGAGTATTTAATTTGACGTCATTTAAACAAAAAAAAGTTAGGGTGATCTAAGGTGTTCTTTTAAGTGTGTGTGTGTGCGTGCGTGTGTGTGCTGATCCTACATGTCTAAGCATGTGATCCCTGGTTCACTTTAGGAGAGCACCAAAGCTAAAGAGCCTTCCCCTGAGCCCAGCCCCACCACCACCACTCAGACCTACCAGGTAACTCTTTAAAAGTGTAAAACTTTACTACTTCATTACATTCAGTTAGTCTGATTTAGGCTTCTTGGTTTAAGCTACTACTCCTAGAACGCACCAAGCGCGCAATTTAGCCGATCCACCTACCGATTGTGAGGCGGTAGTGCTACCCGCTGTACCACTGTCACACCCAGTACTCCACATGTTTCTGTTAAACATTGCGTGTACTTTCTGATAAGCACTTGTTGATGTGTGATTGCTCTGTTTTCACCCAGTATGAGATTCCTGATACACACGAGAAGACGGAGGAGACCAAGGAGCACGTGTATGAGGTAGAGCCGAGCACAGAGCATGAGGACCTCTACCTGAATCCAGATCAGGATGATCAGTACCAGGCTGCAGGTAACATGTCTGCAAACCCAATCAGGACACAGCGTTGTGGAGAGAAACTCATGATCCATCAGAAATTAGAATTAGAACCACATTTATTACCAAGTACCGTGGGTTTACACGTACAAGGAATTTGTCTTGGTGTACTGGTGCTTAGTGTAACAGTAAAATACAAGAAATAAAAAGAATTTTAATAAGGTAAACAACTATGAGCATAAATATAGAAATATTCAATTTTTTTGGGAAAAAAAAAAAGGCGCATCACAAATTTATTTGACTATCCACTAACATTTCTGAAATTTTATCTGCGAAATTGTGATGTGTTGAATTTGTGGATTAAGATTATATACTGCTTTGAGACTTTCCTTATTCCTCTATTCCTTTCTTTTTTATTTTGAAACGCCTGAATTGCAGTCAATCTACGAACAACTAGCTTGCCAACATTAGTTCGTAATTGCCGGCAAGCTACAGAGCCGCTAGTTGCCTTAGCAACGATTACACCTTCACTAGCATTAACTTATTATCCAAAAATACTTTAAAAATAATTTTATCTAATGCTATGAAAAGATCAATCAATTGCTTAGTAAATTGTTTAGCTGTATTTTACTTGCTGTAGTTTGTAATGTTTTTGGCCTCCAGTCAGCAATTGGTTTACAGTGTGTGTGTGTGTGTGTCAGGAAGTTTTAATTGTTATATAAATTAATTAATATGTTTGTGTGTGTTTGTGCATCTAGAAACTCAGTCTTATGATTATGGTGAGGACCTGGGAGTGACTGCCGTGGCTCTGTATGATTATCAAGCCAGTAAGTGAAACAATAGACAATCTTTTTTTTTTTTTTTTTTTTTTTGCATCTTTGGTCCTAAATACATACTAGCACATAAATATAATGTTTTTCTGCAGGCATTTAATTAAACAAAGCTAATGGCTAATGCCAGCCTCTCATCTACACCCAGGTCTTGTATTCTTGCATCAAGTGACATCCATAAGCTACAGAATCTCATTTTCAAAGAAGTTATGTTACTACATTCTCTTTTCTGATAACAATACTGAAATCTTGAGTATTGTCCAGAGCCATCAACATGCCTACTGCTTTTTTCCTCAAATAAACATTTTCAAAAAACAAAAAAAAAGAAAAACAAAACATAAATATCACAGTGCACATGTGTGCAAAATTACAGCCTCGCTGCTGTTATGGTAATGATCCATAATGCAGAATGAACTTCTTTCCTGAAACTTTTCAGCCATCTGCAAAAAAAAAAAAAATCGGCCATCCCAAATATTACATTTCTTTTGTTACACAAAAATTTTTTTACATTACTATTACATTTGTTTCTCAGTTTAAGTTATTGTATTGTCACAATACCATAAACTGCTTTTGGATTATGTTTATATCTGTATATTTTATATAGCTTAAAGCAGAGATTATGATGTGTCCTGTAATTTACAACATGCTTTCATATCACACTGCTGTGAATAAAACTTGTCACAGCTTTGAGGATCCTTAAGCCCTTATGTCTTCTCTCTAGAAATGCATACACAATAGGCCAAAAAAAAATTCTGTTCCTACTAGCGATATTAGATAACACAGTCACACATTGCACATATCACTTAAATTTCCCTTCTGGGATTAATGAAGTGTTATGAGAAGTATGTTAGTCTAAAAGAAGCACTTTAAAATCTACAGTAAAATCACTTCCTTTTTAGCATGTATATAGTGGGAAACACTTGCTAGTAGCTAAACACTGGCATTTTACACATAGCAAGTCTAACCATGCTTCAAGAATGGAAGTTAAGATTAACCCGATCTGAGTCTGATCACACATAACATAATCAATCCCAGTCCACTAAAGCAGTAACAGCTATGATCCTGATGCATATGCAGTGTGTAAGCCACTTAGAGGGTTATAAATTAACAGACACATACTGATGTGTGTGTATTTAATTGTGTATTAGTGTATTCTGTAAATTTTAAAGCAAACTACTCGGGTTTATACATCAGTATGTGTGTTCATTTACAGAGAACATTATTAGTGTACTTTTGGTCACATTTCTTACCTCCATCATTATTTTCCAATGCGACTGCAGACACGTTGATGACTTCAGATCGGTTTAAAACCCGCACCGTCACCGCTGATAACCGAGCAAATGTCGTTTTCACGCTCAAGTTTACTGTCGCTATGGGAAGTGGAGGACAGTGTGACATTTAAATCTCCACAGATGCCTGACACAACAGTCCACCAATTGCAGTCCGGTTTTCATTTGTGTGTTATATGTTTTACAGTTTAACATCCCAAAAACAGATTTACGTCATCTTTGTACGCTATTTCTCATCCCCAAGATGAGGGGACAGCGATATTGCGAAACCCCGGCTACTGTTGTTATCTCTTTGTCACTTAACGTTACATTGCGATACAAGGAAGGTGACAATCAAGGCTAGATTTGTTACAGTATCTGATATACAGTCCAGGATTTTATCACATTCCCTGCTGAGCTGTGACCTTAAAGTGCATGAGGTCAAAAAATGGTTGATGTTTTCTGCTGCAGCTGCTGCAAAAAAAAACAAAAAAAAAAAACGTTAATGCTTCCCTTAACATTACACGTTAATTTTACACTGGTCATTGAGGGGGAAAAAATGCCTTATTTGAAAGCAGCCTTAAGGACACAATGTTAGACACCTAACACATCACACATCTTGGCTGATTAACTACATTTGACACAAGGGTAACATTTTTTTTTTTTTTTTTTTACATTAAGATATTTCCATAACTGCATATCGAAATTTGTGTTTTTTTATTTTATTTTTATAGCCGGTGATGACGAGATCTCCTTCGACCCCGATGACATCATCACCAACATTGAGATGATTGATGAGGGCTGGTGGAGGGGCGTGTGCAGAGGGGCTTACGGACTTTTCCCAGCCAATTACGTTGAAGTCCGGCAGTAAGCCCTGCCCATTGGCCACGCCCATCTCCCTGGAGGAGAGGGGATCTGCTTTGCACATCTGTCCATTTGTATCCCTTCATTTTCCTTCGCCTCTTTGCAATGCTTTAGGCATTCTCAGGTCTTTCTTCTCTCTTCCTGCTTCATCCCTTCCCATTTCTTTGCCCCAGAATAAGCCCTGCTGTATAACTATTCCTGAGCAAAATCTTCCTTCATTATCACACTTTCCTCTCCTCTTTGTTCCTGTAACATTTAAAAATAGTGTAGTCCATGATGGCACCAACATGCAACATAAGTGATCTACTGAGATAAAAATCTTGGCTTTGGGTTTTATTGATTGTGTACATGAAAGTGTAATGCAAGCATGTGAAGAGGCTATGACTTCTAACAGGTGGTGTATTTTGCAAGGGTTGGTGGGAGATTTGGTGTGATCAACCAAAAAAATGATGCTTTACTTGCATGTATTGGAAAGGGAATGCTGTACATTTTTTGGTGGAGAGGCAAATGTATGGATTTGAATGTCTGTCAAAAGTACTTGTACATTAATGCAATCCAAAATCGTAAAAATCATGATAATTATTTACACTTTTCATGGGTTTGTACTTTATAGATTTGCGCACATTGCCACATTGCATATGTAGTTTTGCTGGTTTAGAGCTGCAACTTGTACATTGTGGTGTTTCAGCTCTTCTCTCTGCTTTCATCTCTCTGTTTTCAGAGTACAATAACAGCTGAACATTTACAGATCTAATTATGAAATTGCAATTACAAAAATGTTATCTTTACATTGATAAAATACCAGCCAAAATGACTGGTATTATATTTCATTTAAATGCCATTGCATAGTCTGAGACACTCTGCAAATCCTTTCGCACAAAGTGAATCTGTAGCTTCTTATCTTGACATGTTCGGCATTGGCAACACTAATAGAAAATAAATAAATAATTGTATAATGTGACCAAAAATATAACGCTAAAATATACTATAACTTACTGGCATGCAATAACCAAACTGCTACCAGCTGAGTTCATTCCATTTGTTATTTTGTTTTGTGAAATGTGGAGTGAGTCTGAGCAGGAGGAGAAATGTAGATAAGATCTCTTTATGTGCGTCCTGGGCATGCAGTGTTTACGTCTTTTGTCCTTGTCGATGTACTTGTGGTTTATAACTCAGAGCCACTGCATTGCTTTCTTCCTGACCAACACAATGTTGAGAGGTATTATGTCTGAGTCTGCTGGATTGAGTGCACTTTTGGTTTGGAGTTGGCCTAATAATGGCTGTGTCCCAAAAGTGAAACCTGAACAGAATAATGACCATCAAGATCTCTTGGTGTAACAAGTTCTAGCATTTGGGACATAGCTGACATCCTAAAGATAAGTACGCGTGAATTCCAGTGTTTGGAACAGAGCTGATATATATATTGATCTTATCTGATGATATGTAACAAATCCATTCTGGTGCAGTGGGATTTTAATTCATTAATGATGCATCCATGGCTAAGTAGCAGCAGCTAATCTTTTGGGTTTGGGGTTTTATAAAAGTGACCTTCTCAGATCTGTTATTTTTATTTGTATCTTGCTGGCTTACCTATCATTACATGCCTTTTTTTTGTATGAAATGAAATTTCAATTAATAAAACATGGATAGTTGAAATACACAGTTGGAAATTGTTGTTTCTTCTTGTAAACATACTGCCTTTGCATTTATGTGAACTGCATGCATGTAGTGTACTGTAGAGGGAAAAAACTGGAGGAACAGCTTAATTATTTTCCTGTTGTCAATTCTGTTGCTCAGCAATTTTGAGTATTTTTTTTTCTCCACAAACTATGCATTGTCTATTGCTGAGCCGTTTATTGATCTGGATTCATGCTAGTTTGCAGCTCCTTGTTTTGGAGTTGAATCTTGCCCAAGCCCATCAATCTAAATAGCTTGGTAGTCACAAAAGCTCAGGTCCAGTGATGACTGACAAACACAATGAGAAAGGTTAGAATCAACAAATTCACAAAATCAGTAGAGATCAGCGATCCAGATCCTCAGAACTGTATAATGCTGAGGATTGTACTTCTTAACAGAGCCATCCTTATAGCTCAATGGCCAGTCAGCTATGTTGCCCCTTATCAGACGAGGGTGATAATGACCTACCAGTTGTGCTGGCACTTTCAACTCTGAAAGACTAATTATAGGAGGTCGGTAATCCCCCTAGGCCTGCTACAACCGTGGGCGTTCCAGACATGGGTTATTAGCCTGTGACTGGACTCCACACACCCCAAACTGAAATGCACATGTGACTTAGCGAAAGGTGGCCAAGTATTGGCTTACTTGTGGTGTTGGGGTTTTTGCGAATGGAGCAGTGCCCTTTTGAAAAGAGATAACTACCATGGACGCTTCCCTTACAGGTTGATTCTTCCTCTGCGATACAGGATTAAACATCTAGGTCACACAGTCTGCTTGTGGCCCCAAGATGGTCTACAAGACCCTGATTCCCTCTGTTGCTATCACTAGTAGTCAGAAAACACCCTGTTGGCTTCCTCCCCAAACAGATCTGCTGTCCAAATGGACAGTGAGATTTGGCACCCTCAGCCACGTTGTTTGTGTCTGGGGTCTGCCCCTTCAGGCTGCAATGCCATGGAGGAAACATTTCTGACTGCAAAAGCTCCTGGTTGTGTAAAGTGTTCACTTGATCGATTGGAACTGGTATATTGTCCAATGTCTAAGATTCAGACTTTTCTCCAGGGACTGCTACACAGTAGTAACTCTCCGTCTACTCTAAAGATGTACGTGGCAACCACTGTAATGGACCACAACACTATAGATGGCATCTGTGTAGGTCCCATAGGTTTATTATTACTGGCCTAAAAGGCACCTCCATCCTCCTGCCCCCTAGTAGCACACCATGGTATTTCCTGTTTGTGCTTTCCTTATGAACCTGTGTGTGAGGCTGATTTGGGGGTCCCTGAAAACTGTCTTCTTGCTAGCAATCGCCTAAACTAAAATAGTTGAGGAACTGGTTATCTTGCATACATTGGTGGCCAAATGACTCTGGGGTGACGTTGTGTCTGAATCCGTGGTCTTTGCCATTCTTCTTTGGCGAATCTTTCAAGTTCCTCCAGATTCGATTGTTTTCTGGCATGGACATTTTTCTTTAGGTCACTCCACATATTTTCTATTGGATTTAAGTCAGGGCTTTGTGCAGGGCTTTTCGATGACATTCACCTTGTTCGTCTGGAGATAGTTCTTCACCAAGAGAGACGTATGTTTAGGATCGTTGTCATGTTGGAAGATGAAGCGACGACTCAGACCTAGTTTCACTGCTGACTGCTTAAGGTTTTCTTTCAAAATATCCACATATTTTTCTTTATTCATGATCCCTTCCACCTTGACAAGATTTCCAGTTCCAGATGCACTGAAGCATCCCCAGAGCATAATACTCCCACCACCGTGTTTCACTGTGGGGACGGTGTTCTTTGGGTTGAATGCCTCTCCCTCTTTTCTCCAAAGGTAAGCAGTGTCTCTGTGGCCAAAGAGCTCTAGTTTAGTCTCATCAGACCATAAGACACGCTTCCAGTATGAATAATCTTTCTCCAGGTTGTCCTGAGCATACTTAAGTCTGGCTTGAAGGTGTCCTTTCTTCAAAAGTGGAGTTTTTCTTGGTCTGCAACCTCGCAGTTCATTCCTGTGCAGAGCTCTAGTGATGGTCTTCTTAGAGATTATGATTAATGATGTGGCCAAATCATTCGCCAGTGTCTTGGCAGTTGTTCTGGGGTCTTTAGACACATCTCTCACTAGTTTTCTTTCCGGTGTCTTTGAAATCTTTCACTTCCTACCTCTACCAGGCTTGTTCTGCACTGTGTGG
Organism: Pangasianodon hypophthalmus; assembly: GCF_027358585.1. NCBI lineage: Eukaryota > Metazoa > Chordata > Actinopteri > Siluriformes > Pangasiidae > Pangasianodon > Pangasianodon hypophthalmus. Next base: position 21,583,702 of record NC_069715.1, on the reverse strand, counting down.
CTTTCTTTGAATTTCCGGATTATACCTCTCACTCCGGTTCTTGAGACTTGGAAACACTTGGATAGCTTTGTATATCCTTCTCCTGTTTTATGTGCATCAATAATTCTTTGTCTCAAGTCCAAACTGATTTCCTTTGTTTTTGGCATGTTGCTTTCTCAAGTGACAGCTCAATGACCCATACTGAGGCTTTTATACCTTAATTTAACTTAATTATTGAGTGAGATCACCTGTTTCACCTGATCACCTTTACGCACATCACCTGTGAAGGTAAAGGACTTAATAAATGGTCATTTCTTATAGGGGGCTAATAATAATGTCCCTGGTAATTTTAGCTTTTTCTTACATAACAATGTTTTGGTGTGCAAATATAAATATTTTGGTCCTTCTAACGCAAAATAGTATGTTCAGAAATGCTGTGTTAAAAATTCCTTGCTCTGTTAAATAGGTACTTGGGAATATCCTGAGGAAACTTAAAATTTCATAGGGGGGCTAATAATTTTGTCCTCAACTGTACCTAGCCAGTGTTTATTTCTTTTCATTTTTGTTCAACTTAGTTGAGGAAGAATGTAAAATGAAATATAGAACAATGTGTGAGCTTTATCTTTGTGAAGCACTATCACAACACTGTTGTGCTGAGCTATAGGCTGTAGCTATAGTCATTTACTATAAACCTACAATGAGACTTATATGTAGGTGAATCTGAAAAATAGTCACATAGTTTGGCAATAAAGTAGGTGTAGCTCAAACTGGCAGCTTAGCGTATAAAATGGGTGATGTGTGACTTCTGTTGGCATTTACACATCAAGTGATGACATATCTCAGATGTGACCAAAACAACATATGGTATTTATGCTTGAGTACTGAGGAAACAGGCTATTAAAGGAATTAAACAGCTGTCAGGCCTCACATGATGTGAGGCTAAAAAAAACAGTCTGTCTGCTGTCTTTGGGACCATTTATGGACATCAGAGCATGCTCTAAAGTTCATAGATGAGAATGTGTTTTTTTTTTTTTTTATTATTTCAAATCTGAATGTCTTCAAATTATTGGCACTTATATATGCTTAAGTATTTTTACCAATATTGTTAGGCAGCCAGTTAACATAAACTAAGGATGTTGTTTGTCATATTTTTAAATTGTATGTTCACTGCTAACTAGCTGGCAAACTAGTGTTATCACAAAACTGCATTTTTGGCACCAGGTCGTATTCAATAGCATTCTGAAGGACATCTTAGAGTTCATATATGGGCTCAAACACCCACTGGTCTGAAAGCATACCCTCCTCCAAAATCAGGCTCTAAGGGGTTAATCAGTGAATACTCACATTAGGTTATAAATGCTATATTTATTTCTTGTAGTTAGTTTTGGTATCCATACATGAAACATTTTGGCCAGGGGGAAAAAAGCAGTCGCAGGAATTGATCTTTTTGACATTTTAATAATAATTTTGTTACTTTCTAAATAAGAGGATCTGCACAAAATTACAGCAACGTAAAGAACATGAACACACAAAAATAGAGTGAGGCTAAAAGGCTTATCTATTTAAAAAAAAAAAAAAAAAAAGTAGCTGAATGTTGGGTATGTGAGGCCTGACGGTGAAGTTCAGCGTTTCATTTAATTCAACTACTACTTTAATCTACATTTTCACACTCAGTGAATGTTGTGTCACATTTTCCATTGCTAAATAGCTTTATATAGAGAGTGTAGACGTGGCCTGTGTATACATTTACAGCATGTCAGGTATACACATATTTTACAGAAACTCAACCGTTATGATTTAGTAATGTAGACTATTTTACCTCCAAAATCATAAAATATGTATCTTTAGATCTTACAGTCACAGATTTCAGGATGTATTGGTGAAACTCACAACCAAGGAGATTCATAAATATAAATATTGCTTCTTAAGGAATCAGATAAATGTACATATTTCATCTCATTTAAATATTTCTAAAACACAATTTGGCAAACCGCACCATTTCAGTCCCATAACTTTATAAAATTCCATACATTTCTATAGAAATCATTAAAAATACTGTGCTTTAGGTTTTTGCTGTCGTACTCTATTGTAAAATAATCTCTATTTAAAAAGGGTCGACACAAAGCAGCGTGACTTGGGCAGCAAGTTTCCTTTCCACTCCCAACAAATAATAATAATAATAATAATATTAATAATAATAATAATAATAATAATAATAATAATCCATAGTAGATCTCTAAAATCATTCATTCATGGTCCATCTGAAAATTCACACACAAACACACACTTGTTAAAATATTACTGGGATGGAATAAAGTGAAGGAATGTTTAGAATCAAAATAAAAATCAACCTAAAAACACTGAATGAAATAAAAATGAACACTTCATAATCACTGTCATTTGTTCTGAGTCTGGAGAAATCTGCCTAAGTAGGCAACGTTTTTAATAAAGAAATAAAGGCTATGTCACGGTCTCACACTCCTTTCCATACCTTCTTTCTCTCTCTTCTGCTTTTTCGCCACACGCGTTTATCTAACCTCCCGTATCTATTTTTCTGTCTCATTCTTTCTCCCTATCTTTTTTCCCCCAGTATATTGTGAATTTTTCCACCATTCTCTTCTCATTTCATGTCTTTCTCCAGCTCTTTCTCCCCATGTTTCTCCTTCTCTCTCTTCCACTTCATGTATTTCCCACCTTTCTTCTCCTCCCACCCCGTCTTTCTTCCTCTCACCCTGTGCTCTCCACTTTCTGTATTTCTCAACCTCTCTCTTATTCCTCTCATTCTTTGTCTGTGAGAAGACTATAGGTGATAATCGGTGATATGAGGACTGAATATCAGCACGTCTACTCATAAGTAGGAGTTAAAACTTTTGCACTAGTTATGTATTTTTATAAATGGATAAAATATTTTGTTTTACAGTAACTATGGTCACATTGTTCAAAATATAAAATCACAAAAATCCCCCATAATGTTCCTGATTAACAATAAATTTGTTTATAATAATGACAGTGATAAATCTTTCTATTTATACTCTGCCTTTCTCATACGCAAGGTCACTTTACAGTTCTAAAAATATAATCTGTATGGATAATCTGGAGCAATGCTTTTACGGCAAGTTAGGCTTATATTAAGGAAGGAAGAAAGAAAAGACTAGAGAGATGGAGTAAGACATAAATGAGGGGAAAAAAGTAAAGGAGTGATTAAGAAAAGACAGAAAGAAAGTAAAGACAATAAAAATGGGAAAGAAAAGATGGAGAAATACAGCAATAAGAAAGAGTGTCTTCTCACTTATGCAACGCTGGAAGCTGGAAAACGATGTGTAAAAAGATTATGAAAGAGAACAGAAGAGAAGTCACTGCTTAATGGATGAAATATCAGTTAAGACATCTTAAGACATGAGGGCATATTTGTTATAATAAAATAGGATAATTTAATGATATAACTTCATTTTGTGGATCGGCACAGTGTGCGTTGTTTTTGTTACAACTGAATTTTAAGTATTCTAAGTGCTTTAATTTGATGTTTTATGTTTGACCAGCATCACACTCTTTAAATGTTCAGATGTTCAGGTTCTTTGGTTGTCCTTTTGGGGGAACTTTTAAAGGTTTTACACACAAAAACCCACAACAGCTTGAGTATTTGCTATCAGAAAGGGTTGCTTCAAGAGAACCCCTTGAAGAGCCATTTTCCTAAGCATGTAACAATGAATGAATGAACGAAAGAATGCAGAAAATCAGAGATGTGGAGTGAGAGACATGAGAGGAAAACTGAGAGAAAGAAAAGAGATGAAAAGAAATTATGAAGAGAAAGAAAGGGAGAGAAGGAGAGAAGGCAAAAATAGGGGTGGGAAACTGATAGAGAAAGAGAAAGGAAGGAGGAAGAAAAGTGAGAGACATGGACAAAGACAGTAGTAGGGGGATCATCTCGTACCTCATACATGGAAATAAATAATGCAGACGGCTACAATTCTAGAAATCTATTGCGATAGCATGATTATAAATGAGAGAGTCTGTTTGGAAAAAAAGAGTAGTGGCACACTTGATTTTGAGTTATTCTGAGCTGATAAATGGATAAATCCACCCTTCAGTCACAAGGAAGACGAGAAGGAAAAAAGGGACAAACACACACACACACACACATACACACACGCACGCGCGCACACACACACACACACACACACACACATACATACATACCCACACCCATACACAGAGGAGGGGCTGCTACACTGGTTATCCTGTCCTGATATGACAGGTCTGTAAGTGTGTGCGTGTGTGTGTGTGTGTGTGTGTGTGTGTGTGTAAGCTGTGACTAGGCATGTGCCGATGTCAGTTATCACGATATTCAGCACATATCATCATGACTCCTGTGCTCCATTCAGGAGATACTCAGCATGTTTGGCGATGAAGTACTTAATGTCCCTTTCAGAAAGCAGCATGAGGATAGATGTCTTCTAAGAGCACTGTGTTGAAGAATATAATCGCATAATTCTGTTCACCAGCCATAGCTGGCAGGACTGGGGAATAACAATTTAGCAGTGTAACATTAAAAACAATATAGTGGTATGATTATAAACCATAATGAAATGTTTGTCCTGATTATCGCGATACTGAAAACTCGAATATCGGCTCATGCCCAGCTGAGACGGTTTCTCAAGGTTGTCTGCAGATCACAGACCACCAGTGTTGTTGAGCTTGTGTATGAAAAAAGAAGGTGTGTCATGGAAGTCTTGAAACAGGAAGAAGAAGGTCATTGGCTTTCGTATATGCACATGTTTCTTGTTAGCCAGCTAACTAACCTGACAGGATTTTAACCAAATTTTGAAGTAATATTTGTAAATAAATAAATGATCACATCTGCATTCCTAACACTAGGAAGCTAGAAATTCTGAAAGAACTTATGACAGAATTTCTGAGTTATATTTCTATTTATGTCATATGTTTATATTCTTTAGCGCTAACAACCACGGCTCTGCAGTCTGTAGACAGACTGTCCTTCCATTTTTGGCTTGGGTCTCATTCACACATACACACACAGAAGTGAAGAAAGGAAAAAGAAAGAACACAACCTGACAATCTGACACGTCTTTTTGTTCCAGTGTGTGTTTGCTGCATCCATAAAGTTAACCGCCGGACATTTTTATAGTGATGAAATATTTTTTTTCTAGCAAAGATAGAAAAAAGCCTCCAGCTCAGCTGGCGATCTGAAAAAGTCTGAGTGGTCCCAAATGAATCAGAAGTTTTTTGTTTTTTTTTTTAAACTCACACACTCGTTCACACGCTTGGGAAGGACGTGTGAAAAGCGAGAGTGTCCTTACTGATAGTCCTTCCTGCTCAGCATTTGTGTAGGGAGAGACAGAAGGCAAGGGAAGAAAAAGTGCACTCGTCTTTGCTTTATCTGTCCATCAGCAGCTTAAGAGCCCTCTCGATGTTCATGCGATGGCCAACGCGTGTCACTCCTAAATCGATGAGGTCGTCTTTTTGCAGGTTTGGCAGGTGAGATCCCTCGATCTCGTTCTCCATGAAGGCGTCTCTGTGTTCGGCCATGTTGAGGCTCTCCAGCCAGTCAGCGACGTCGTGCTTGGACCACAGCAGGACAGGCTTGCTGGAGAACGGCTTGGAGTTGGATGAAGACGAGGATGAGGAGGACGAATGCAAGAGTGAGAGAGGAGACGCTGAGCGGCTTCCAAATGGGCAAAGAGGTGGGGTCGGTACCGGAGAAGAAGCAGGGCCTGGTGTGGAGGGTGTGGGACTTGATGAAGGAGGGGAGGTGACAGAAGGAAGGATGGAGGGAGGAGTGGATGGAGTGGTGAACGTTAGAGCAGTGGAGCGCTGGGTACCTGAGACAGAGGGAATGGCAGAATCCCTAAAGAAAGAGAGAGAAAGACAGAGTAAAGGTGGAGAAGGAGAAGAACAGATATATATATATATATATATATAGAAGATAGAGAGTCAGAGAGAGAGAGATGAAGAATGAAGGAGAAAAGTGAAAAAAGTGAGTGAGGAGGAGAGTGATAAGACAAAAAGTGTAGGAAGTTTAAATAAGAGAATGAAAAAGAGAAATGGGAAACAGAGAGAGTTAATCCACAGTTATTGATCATTAGACAAGGAGAAAATTTTAAATCAGCTTGAAGCTTATCACTTCACTATCTTGTACTTTATTTAAATGAATTAAATAAGAATAGAAATGTTACGCTTTTCATCATAATCCTTTTTCATTGGCACTTTGTCCTAGGCATTATAGTTGTATTGTTCTTACTTCGTATTATTTTACATTCTCATATCTTTTTTTTTTTGTCTTTTATGATTTTATTTTTCTGTGAAGAATGATTACACACTTGCATGCACACACACGATTAACAATATTTGATAACTATACATTAACTATGCAAAAAAGACACTGTCAGTGCTGGCCCCCAACCCTCAATTGCTTGGAATGTGTATTTAAAAAAAAAAGTATATATACACTCACTGAGCTCTTTATTAGGAACACCTGTACACCTACTCATTCATGCAGTTATCTAATCAGCAAATCGTGTGGCAGCAGTGCAATGCATTAAATAATACAGATACGGACCAGCAGCTCCGGGTAATGTTCACATCAGCCATCAGAATGGGGAAAAATTGTGGTTTCAGGGATTTTGAATGTGGCATGATTGTTGATGCCAGACGGGCTGGTTTTTCTATTTCTATAACTGTTGATTTTCTCCTGGGATTTTCACGCCAACAGTCTCTAGAGTTTACTCAGAATGGGGCAATAAAGAAAAACATCCAGTGAGCGGCAGTTGTGTAGACGGAAATGTCTTGATGAGAGAGGTCAACAGAGAATGGACAGACTGATAGAATCTCAAGCTGAGAGAATGGCTACAGTAACTCAAATAACCACTCTGTACAATTGTGGTGAGCAGAAAAGCATCTCAGGATGCACAACACTTCAAACCTTGAGGCGGATGGGCTACAACAGCAGAAGACCACGTCGGGTTCCACTTCTGTCAGCCAAGACCAGAAAGCTGAGGCTGTAGTGAGCCCAGGCTCACCAAAACTGGACAGTTAAAGACTGGAAAAATGTAGCCTGGTCTGATTTCGATTTTTGCTGATGCACACAGATGGTAGGGTCAGAATTTGGCACCAACAGCATGAATCCATGAACCGAACCTGCCTTGTGTCAACAGTCCAGGTGGAGGTAGTGTGATGGTGTGGGGAATGTTTTCTTGGCACACTTTGGGCCTGTTAATACCAAACAATCATTGCTTGAATGCCGCAGCTATTTGAGTATTGTTTCTGACCATGTGCATCCCTTCATGGCCACAATTTACCCTTCCCAGTCACCACATCGGACACCAATAGAACACTTTGGTTTGTGGTAGAACAGAAGATTCACAGCATGAAAGTACACCTGAAACCTGCTGTTTTGAGAGCAAAGGGAGGCCCTACCCAGTATTACTATAGTGTTCCTAATAAAGTGCTCTGTGAGTGTATATAGTAGAACATTATGGACTTGAAATACACACACACAAAAATTGAAATCACAAGTGCAGATGCCTATCTGTCTTTAAGTACGTGCATGTATGCTGTTGATAGAAATTAGACTTTAATCCTCTCATCTTATATCGCCACTGGCCATCGGCTGCATGTAACTTTTAACCAATTACGAGCACATGCCTAGTGTAAGTGAAAGATCTTTCTGTTTTATTTGAAGAACCTCTGCTTGTGTGTGTGTTTGTGTGATAGAAGCTGACCTGGACATGTGGCTTAAGCTTTGTTATTTCAGGTTATTTCAAGACGACCTAGTTACTTCTCAAATCGAATATACATGTATATACTGTATACACACATAGCTTGAAACAAGCTGTTAAAGGGGTTTGTAATTTCCATATACAGCCACTAGAGGGAGCAGTCACATTGTGTAACTGCACACATATGCAGGCATATGGTTGTTCTATTCCAGCTCAAAACACGAGAATGAATGCAATAAAGAAATGAAGGATGAGGACTGACCTGCTTAGGTGTGTGAAGTGGAACAATAAAAATACACAAGTATGACTGTTCAGTACAGCGTACAGCTTCCTATTTTCAGCAACAGTGTGACAGTTCAGTTGTTTGATGGGAAAATGTGAAAATATCTTTTCAAGTGGATCACCCCTAGCCTTGAGTAATTTATGACAACAATGTAAAAACAAAGCTCTTTCTTACACCACACACACAAATTATCTATTATTTTGTCATTCTCTCTAAAAGTATAGCATTGAACAACTATTTCAACTATCAATAGTACTGTGTACAATATACTCAGACACAGACAGCAAACACATTATATAGTAGAGTACACACCCAGCCTCCACCTGATGTGGTCTTCTGCTGTTGTAGCTCATTCACCTCAAGGTTTGATGTGTTATGCTTACTGAGATGCTTTTCTGCTCACCACGGTTGTTAAGAGTGCTTATTTGAGTTACTATAGACTTCCTGTCAGCTCACACCAGTCTGGACATTCTCCTCTGATCTCTGGTGCAGCAAGGTGTTTCAGCCTGCAGACCCTCCTCACACAGGATGTTTTTTGTTTTTTTGCACCATGATTATGTGTAATCTCTACAGACTGTTGTGTGTGAAAATCCCAGGAGATCAGCAGTTTCTGAAATACTCAAACCAGCCCTTCTGGCACCAACAACCATGCCACATTTAAAGTCACAGAGATCACTTTTTTTTTTTCCCTAAGCTGATGTTTGATGTGAATATTACCTGAAGCTCAAGAACTGTATCTGCATGATTTTATGCATTGTGCTGCTGCCACATGATTGGCTGATTGTTGGATAACTGCATAAATGAGCAGGTGTACAGGTGTTCCTAAATATGATCATATTTACATTTATTTCATTATTTCATTTACTAAAATAGTAAGTAAAAACAGAAATGCTACTCAATAATTTTATAACAGAGCTGAATAAGTCTGCAATTAAAGTGGCAAATATTAATTAAACAAATTAATGTCATGTTTATAATGGCCAGCATTACAGTGCTCACCTGCGGTGTACTTTTATTCTTTTCATTAGGCAACAGTGTGATATACAGTGTCAGAAACCACATGATCAAGTCTGTTTAAGGCTAGTTAACATTTCGGTAGACATTGTTTATGGTGAGTGGGTGATCATTTGTCTTTAGCAGAATGCTCACTGTTGTTAATAATCTAGTGCAATAGTGCAAAACTAAAGGTTTCCATAAATACACATGTCCTACCTGCAGTGGGTCATTATTTCCTGTCACACTTATTGGGTCAATTAGAATTTTGCCTGGTAAGTCAGTTGAAATAGTAAAATATTTTATCATTTACTTTACCTAAACACATTTCGAGCCAAACTAGGTAAATACTCCCATTTATATTGGGTCATTCCACCTGGGTTGTGTCCTGTGAACTAGGTCACCTCAAATTTGCTAGCAGTAAACAAGCTACCTGCCAACTAGGCTAGCATACATACTAGCATTAGTAAAAAGGCTAACCCCTGATTCACCCTTTTTTTTGGGGCACACACAACCACACTAGGCTAGCCCACCAACCAACATTATGGTATGCAAGTCGACCCACACACTAGCATTGTTGCTAGCATTACAGTAAACATTCCAAGCCAGCAACTAGCATCACAATAAACAGGCTGATTCATAAACAGTCACATTGCAAGGGCTGTTACAGTCAAAAGGGCAGTCATATGCATAAGCAACCATTTTTACTATAATGATGATATAAATAATGATATTTAATGAGTTACTGTGTTTGCACAGAGACGGCCAGCACTCATCACAGCAAATGCACCATTACAAGGCAACAAAAAATCGTCATAATACCAGAAACATTCATTTTATCATAAACTTTTAACAATCATATTTATTTTTGTTTACATACAGTAAAGTTTCTTTCTAATGTTTTCATTTTTAGTATTAATTAGAAGACTGCTACATAATTTTAAAAATGTAAAAAATAAAGTATGCCATAAATGACATTTATTTTGTCATTTTCCAACTTCAAAAAGGGGTCCATATGTTTCAGTAACAAAAACTAAAACATTGTTTTCACACTGAGCTTGCATGACAAACATTACAAAGGTTGTTGCATCAAGTAATTTAAATAATGTTACATTTTATGTTCATTCAAAGTCTATTGTCAATGTTCTGAACGTGATGAGCAGATGAGCTAATTATCCTTTATTTTAAGAATTTAAAAGAATTATGTTATAATACATTAGCCAGTATGTTGAATTACTGTTTTAAATCCCTATCTAAATGCACCATTTCACATCCATGAGTGATAGACACATTTGGTAATAGTACATGGGTAAATCTTTGACTTTTCTGAATATCTACTGAAGAAAATAGTGCAATGTGACTTTTCAATGTATTCAATATCATTTAGCCCTAAAAGTAAACTAAAATACATGTGTGTGTCCAGACTGTGAGTCTGGACATGGACAATCCCAAATCCCTCTGCTTGTGACTACTGAGCAAGAAAGGGACACTACATATATCATATATACACTCAACGTTCACTTTTTTTAGGAACACCTGTGCACCTGCACGTTCATGCAGTTATCTAATCAGCCAATTACGTGGCAGCAGCGCAATGCAAAAAATCATTCAGATACAGGTCATGATCTTCAGTTAATGTTCACATAAACCATTGGAATGGGGGAAAATGTGTGATCTCTGTGACTTTAACTGTGGCATGGTTGTTGGTGCCAGATGGCCTGGTGTGAGTATTTCAGAAACTGCTGATCTCCTGGGATTTTCACACATAACAGTGTCTAGAGTTTACACAGAATAGTGTGAAAAACAAAAAACACTGATTGAGCAACAGTTCTGTGGGTGGAAATGCCTTGTTAGTAATAGAGGTGAGAGGAAAATGCTGCCATATGATTCGCTAATTAGATAACTGCATGAATGTGCAGGTGTACAGGTGTTCCTAATAAAGTGGACAGTGAGTGTATATGCCATATATATATATATATATATATATATATATAACATGCAAATTACTACAAAATTGTCGCTCACCTGTTTGTAAAGCTCCTGGGTCCTGTTGGAGAATCAAGGGAATCACCCTGCTTTGGGGATTTTTCCCTATTCATGTGCTGCAGGATGGAGCTCAGCTCACTAATAACATTTGCCTTAGGATCCGGATTAGATGAGGGGGGGCTGCGGAGCTCAGGAGGTTCCCTCCAAAGCTTAGAAGCTCGCTGTGTGGGTGTTTTGGGGGGCTCTGATTGTAGTGGAGGAGGTGCAGGTGGGGGTTGATTGAAGGATTCGGGACTTTCCTCAATCAAGGGGTCCCTGTAAAGTGCATTGCTCTTGTTGATGATGGGCTTCATTTTTGGCTTGGGCGGCACAGGGGGTCGGTCCACCAGGAAGACCTGCCCGTCTGCATAGACTGTGCAGGTGTCCAAAGCCTCACTGCCTTCTGAAGACAGTGTTGAGATGCTGGACACGGTAGAGATGGTGCTGGTGGTTTCTAGGTGGGGGTCTCCGCTACTTCGGCTATCCATTTCTATTCCAGAGTCCGTGATTGGCTCAAAGCTCTCAGAAGGTGGTGGAGGGTAGCTGGAAGGGGGAATGCAGTTTAAAATCCCAGGACGTTTCAGTTCTGCATTGATGGGTGGAGGAGCATGGGGGTGGTATGGAGGCAAAGGTCCCCCTGGTATACTGTTTTTCCTCTGCTTAAGAATCTCTGCTACCTGGTCTTCAGGAATGTCAATACTGTTGGCAAACTCCAAAGGAGGTGGTAAAGGTTCAGCAAACACAAATTCCTCATCAATATCGACTGAGGCCAGTGGTGGAGGGGGAATTCGGAAAGGCAGTTTGATAGGCTCATCCACTGATCCACCTGCTGTGATACTTTTTGTTCTGGCTGGGGCAGGTGTCTGGGGGTTGGGAGCTGAAGGCGGCTTGGAATCTGAGTCTCTTAGTTCTGTGTCCTGTTGAGGTGCCATTTCCTCTTTCCCTTCATCATTTACATTATTTTCTTCCACCTTCACTCCATCCACTGTGTGCACCATCAACAATCCTGCTGGCTTCTGCTGTGATGTATCTACAATGTCAATCACCATGTTCTTCTTTTCCTCTACTTGCTTGCTATTTTTTGTACCTTCTGCTTCATATTTAGCCTCTGTCAACTGCCTCCGAAGACCAGACCGGCCTGTACAAACAGAGGCAGCAAATTTGGCCTCAATGCCTGAGCGAAGCTTGGTATCAATAAACAGGGGTTGATTGATATCTGGTTTGTGAGGCTCCACCTTTGGGGGAGGTGGAGGAGGTTGTGCTTGCTCTTTAATAGCTCTGTCTCGGGCTGCCAGAGCCAAAGCTAATGGGGAGTTGGGATCAAGAGCTTTACCTGTAACCGGGTGTAGGTATCCTTCACCATTGGTGCTATAGGTCTTTATTGTTGCTGGAAGGCTGACTGGACTATCCAGATCAGGGCAGTTCCTTGTTCGTGTGTTCAGAGGTTCACGTACAATCACAGGTTCAGGGGTGTTAAAGTCTGTCACATTGCCCCCACTACCACTCTCACTTCCTCCACCTTCTTCACTCTCACCTCCAGCTCCTTGTGAAGCAGTAAGAAGTGAAGCAGGTGGTGCCATGAGTGTCCGAAGCCCTTCATCATTTGCAAACATTCCTTCATCAATGGACTTTGACTGGCGCAAACGAGGGGTTGGAGTGGGCATTGGTAAATCCTCATCCCCCAAATCTGTGGAAATAAATGCGGGGGAGTTCCTACGTGCTTCCAGCCTCTTTTCTCGATCTCTTACCGCCCCAGCAATAGCAGCTGCAAAAGGATTATTTACACTGAGTGTATCCTCAGGTCTCAGCTGGCCTGGATGATCTAGAGTGCTTGTCTCAATCTCCATGCTGCTTCCCTGGCTACTTTTTCCACTGCTGCTAGTGGATGGTTCTTTGACAATGATAGTGGGGATCGGAATGGAGCAGGTCTTCTCGGGACTATCTTCCACATTTGGCTGCTTTACTAACATCCCTTTCCTGCGTGCTGGCTTGGCTGGGACATAAGGTGCCTTATTTCCTACTTCCGAATATGGGTTCTCAGGGACTGAGGCCCTGTTTCGATTTCGGGAATTGTGCTGGTTTGATATGGAGTTTGAAGGGTCGTACTGGTCTAAGTTCTGTCGCAGGAAACCACCTCGACCTCTGTTGATGGTGTTTGTATTTCCATACCCTCTGCCTGCTTGGGGTTGCATAAAGCCAGGCTGGTTGTTACTATAGCCTCGGCTATTGGGGGCACTGGGGCTAAAAGGGGGTGATGGAGGGGAGATGCCAGGTGGAGGTGGAATGTCTTCTGATGTATCAGGCATTGAAAGGCTCCGTGTGAACTTTAGCAATGGAGGAGTCAGGAACTGCTTTTCCTCTTCCGTAATACCTAGACAATACAAACAGGGCATATGTTATTTGACTATCATAACCAATTAAAACAAAAATTTTAATATTCAAGTTAGCCAATTCATAACCTTAAATGCCTTTCAGTGTTTTGTGAGGCATATCCAAAATTATGTATATACTGTACATGCATGTGCTCTTGGCCCAGTGGTTGTGGTGGGTCTGATAAGAAGTGACATCAATTGCATAATTCCCTGCCTTAGGCCATTTGGTCTGAGAGGCATTTGAAGGACCATAAATAATAAAATTATCACTTATTAAAATGCACTTTACAGTTGCATAATTACTTCCAAGAGCTCTAGCAAAGGAATTTGGAGTGGCAATCAGATCAGCCTAATTTAATGATAATGAACTTAATGAACTAGGCTCAGCTGGCAAGACAGAACCTGTTGTGTGATAAAAAGTGTAATCTGCCCTGGGAATAGCGATCAACAAGTGTAAAAATAGAACCACAGGAGCTTTCTGGTTGAATAAAGAATCTGTGCCATGAATTAAGCACATTATTATTGACCTGGGATATAGTCCATAAAGTTGCATTCTTCAGCTTCTAATATCAACAAACTACAGACTTGCAAGGTTCTTGCAGAAAACATGATGTTCTCAACCTTTAAATGTTTCAGGACTAACCCTTCCATTGAAAGGTGCCTAAATTGAAATGTATATTTTGTAAATTTAACTAAGCATAGTTATAAGAAAATAAATAACATCATACAGCTCTGTCTGTAGTGCTGTAAGGTCTCTAACACAAAAGAAGTAAGGTTGTTTTAAAACTACTACTTTACCAGACTGTCATTCATTTCACATAAGTGCTGATAATAAGTTATACTATACAGTAGATAGCAATTGTTTTCACAGAAGGGGACTTTTAACTTTGCTACAAGAGACAATATATTGTAAATCATAATGAAATGTGATTGTGTCTTACTTACCAATGGACTTCTGTCTCTTCATTGTTCCCTTTGGTATACCCAAGTATGCTCCTTGTGGGCCGCTAGGAACGGTGGGAGGAACGACAGCTACACCTTGCCGTTCATACATGGCCTGGAAAATAGAAATATAAGCATTCAGTATCATAAGTACATAAATAAATATAATCAGACTCACCCCAACAGAGGATATTATACAGCTTAACTGGGACACATCAACAGTGCTTGTATTTATGTGGCCTATATAGTGAGTAAGGAGTAGGAGGCAATTTCAAACACGTTCAAAAACAGTGGTAATACGATAAAATGCAGGAATTACATTGAAATCAGTAGGCGTGACCAAGCAGCGGCTGGAGGGGCGAGGCTTAATGGTGGCCACTCTCATGTCCGCTGAGCCGTTGTCCCTTGCGTTTTTCTGGGACGGAGGCACTTCGTCCACTTTATCTGCGACATACAAAAAAACACTGCAAACTGAAAAACAGGATAAGGATATTGACAACTTTTGACTCCTAAAAATGGAAAATCTCCATGGTGCCAAAAGCTGATAATTGCATTAATCTTTTCATCAAAGGACACTTTTGATGAAATTAAAAGCAATAATAAATGTAATAGACAAAAAAGGGAATACAGCCCTCAAAGCCGTGCAAGCTCTGTAGAATTTTGTGCTCTATGCTTTAGCCACTGCTGCATGCGAGCGATTCACTGTTTTTTTTTTGTTTTGTTTTGTTTTGTTTTTATTCCATTATATATTCTTTTGTTTTCTGTTCAAAGCCTCCATGCATTTTTGTGTGATTACTTAGTGTGACTTGAAAAACAATCCTCTTCTTCAGACCCTCAACATTAGACGACTGTGTATCTACACAGAGACGGGGAGAGAAGCATGATTTAGCGCTCAAGACGCTGAACCCACACACTCTTCTACAGACTCTAAATATATTGTACATATATTTACACGCTCTACATACTGTATACATACCTGCATACTCACATTCATAAACACAGGCATTTAGATGACACTCAATTCACACAAGAACCCAGATTATTTATGTTACATTTCTATGAATTTTTTTTTAATCAAAGCACCTGTTTATATATTTTTCATACTATTCTTACAATTCTTGCTATTATCAATAGTGCATGTGAGGAATTAATTATCAATTGCAATTGACTGAATTAAACTGATCTCTTCACTTTTTGAATGTTTTTTTCTTGAATGATTTCATCTGGCCAGAACTGGGCAGGACAATATTTGGAGTAGGTGACATAAGGTCATCCCATGTATGAATCAGCCATTTTGTATACAACATATTGAGGACCACAGTTGGCACCTGTCTAGCTCAGTTGGTAGTGCTTGGGACTCTTGATCTCAGGATCATGAGTTTGAGCCCCATGCTGGGCACCAACCTTAGCCACTGGGGGTGCACAGGCTGGTGCACCCTAAGTGCCAGTCCCAAGCCCAGATAGATGGGGAGGGTTGCATCAGGAAGGGCATCCATTGTAAAACCTGTGCCAAATCAATATGCAGACAGTGGAAAGGTGATCTGCTGTGGCAACCCCTACTGGGAGCAGATGAAAGAACAGCAATATTTTGAGCACTGCAGTTGTTCAATGGGTCTTCAACTTCTTTTTGAAATGGTTCCAGCTTTTTAAAGGGGCGGCACTTGGAACCCTAGTTTAAATGGAAATGTTCAGATCAAGAGTGACAAACTAAAGAAGGCTTTAGGGTGTGTAATGTACCATTATTTTACTAAGACTGTATGTATTGTCATGGGAAATATAAGAAGAGATGGGAATTAGCTGAGTGGTTGCACTATGATGAGATAAGGCTAGCTGTATCCACTGCAATTAAATGCAAGGACAGTACAGCTCCAACTCCAAAGTGGCAATCCTGTTGTATCTGAAGCATTGCAGTGCTGATTGCAATATGATGCCATGCTAATACAACTTTTAAACCAGCTGGAACTGGTACAGCAGCAGTCATGCAACCTTTTCTCAATTTTGGTGCTTGCCATGATGGCTCTGTAAACATGCACATAAACATAAGTGCTGACCACACAGTCCTATTGGTTGCACTGATCTAGCTATCTGATAACAGCATGATTTTTTTCACCTAACCTATATCATTCTGCTGACCACAGGGTCACTAAGTAAGCAACAGTGGTGTTACTACAAGCTGTTTTGAATCGTTAACCAGAAAAATTACCTAAGCAGCAAAATGATGCTACACTTATTGCTGCTACACTGCACAATAATTTACAGACAGTTGTTGCACTAGTTTTTCCACAAAAGACTGTTCTGTTGTCCTGACTAACTAATGTGCACTGCCCTGTGTATTTACTGAAACATTTTATTAATTTAATTTTTTTATATTATATTTTTTATTTTTATTATTTTCTTTTGCACACTCGTCTCACACTGTTGTGCATATGCACATTATGTAGTATTGTGTACTGTACTACTATATTATTATGAGTTGCACCATGGTCCTGGCGAAACAACATTTCGTTCCAATGTATACAAGCTATACAAAGGAATGACAATAAAAACCACTCGACTTGAAATTAGGAAAGATTAAAAAGTCTTAGAAAAGATAACAAACAATTTACATCCTATAGCCTACTTTGGTCATATTTGGAAGAATATTGTAATAATAATAATAATAATAATAATAATAATAATAATACAGTATTATTATTATTATTATTATTATTATTATTATTATTATTAAAACATTAGCCTAAATTGTAACTGTAAGCACTGAAAAATGTTAATTTTTTTTGTAGCAAACATCTAGGTCAGTGATGGGCAAAATGTTCTGCAGCAGTTTTAATCATCTCTTCAGTCAAACATAAGTTATACATAAGATTTAAGTATTAATACTTATAAGGTAATAATATTAACTTATAAGTATAAGTACAACTAGCCCCTATAGCCCCTACACTATAAATACTATCCTGCATTTACACTAAAGGGTGCACAAATTGGACTGTTAAACACTGTTGTTTCCACAGAGGGTGGAAAAACTATTCATTTAATTTGTAAGTAAAGTGATGAAGTTTCCAAAGAGTATTAGACTTAGTTGGTCTTTATTGTTGGTCTTAGCTAATGACATGAGCAATTCCTTTATTATTAATAATAATAATATTGTCATGACATAGGACAATGCACTTGAAAGGAAGGTGACATGGGCTGAGTTGCAGAAAGCTGAGCCCCACAGAATTAAGTTCATGCGGTGTATGATGTGCTTCCAAGCCCATCAATCCTTCACATGTAGGGAAAAATAGAGTCACCAGCATGTCCATTGTGCTTAAAGTGTGAACCATGGAGCATATCATAAGCAGCTATTCAAAGACATTAGGAGAGTGACACTACTGATGGCAGCATGATCAGGTCCTAAAGGTCATTGCAGAAGCAGAAGCCATCAGTACAGGAGTTGGGCATGCCAAGTAGTACCAGCCCACCAAGAGTGCCATCACCTTCGTTAAAGCTGGTGAGTAACCTCATTCCCCAGTGAAAACTGGCTGGCAACTATTGGTAGACCTTGAGCTGTGACTGAAGTTCATAGTGACACTGCAGCTACCACCTTGAGACCAGACATTGTCCTACTGTCCACCATAGTCCACCATACAAGTTGTCTTGCTGGAGCTCACAGTGCCTATTGGAAGAAGCCTTTAAAGGAAGCTTTACAAATATGAGGGTCTGGTCAGCGACTCGCAGCGGTTGGCTGGAAGACAAGGTGCTTGCCAATAGCGGCCAGATGCCAGGGCTTTACTGCCCTATCTCTAACCAGAGCCCTAAGCGAAATGAGCATCATAGGAGTGGAGGAGTAAAGAGCCATCCATACTATAACCAAAGTGGCAATGAACCTCAAGATAGCTGTGCCTCAAGAGAGGAGAACCATGGGGACAGTAGCAAGCTAGTCTCAGCTGGGTCACCAGGCTGGATGTTGAAAGATCTGAAACAGTGGGCACTGGTAGCTTGGTGTTTAAGACCCAGTTCAAATCCCAGCACTGCCAAACTGCCACTAGAGCAAGGTGCTGAACTCTCAACTGCTCAGTTATATAAATGAGATAAATGTCCTTTCACTTCTGAAAGTCGCCCTGGATAAGGGGGTGTGTCAAAGAAGCCCCGAAGCCGGTGGGGGAGGAGCGAAGCGGCGGAGCCAGAGGTGGAAGCGACGTTCTCCATGAAGCCAGAGGGAGGGACGGATGTTCTCCAAGAAGTAAGAGGGGGTAGCGACATCTTCAGCAGAACAGGGAGGCAGAGCGATGTCCTCAGTGGAGCATGGAGGTGGAGCGACATCCAAAGTACAGCAAGGAGGTGGATGGCGAGGCTGAGATCTGTAGTGGCGTCCTCTGCATGGCAGAGGGGCAGGGGAACCTCCTCAGCAGAGCAGGGAGGCAGAGCAATGTCTTCATAGGAGCAAAGAGGCAGAGCTACGTCCTCAGCGGAGCAAGGAGGCAGAGTGACATCCAAAGTGGGGCAGAGAGGGTGGGAGACGGCTCCATTCAGGACTAGAGCCCCCTCCCCAAAAAATTCCCAGAGGAGGCGCTTGACCTCGGGCCCAGCCATGAGTTGGTCCAGAAGGGTCTTGAGCCGGTCAAGCTGCCTCTGGTTCTCACGTATCTGCTTATCTTGGGCCCACATGCACTGCAGGAAATCTGCAGCATCCATGTTATTGGCCATGCTTTCTGTCATGTAATTGAAGAGGTGATGGATGCAAGTGAAGACTTTTATTGTGCACAATGTAAAAAGAACAAAACAGTGAGTACAAACCAAAACAGCAAAACGTACAGACTATGAGCAAGGCTATGGAAGGGAAAGTGACAAACAAACACGACAACAACAGAAGTATGACAATAAGGTACACAAAAACCAAAACTTAAATAGTGATGCTAATTAGTGGAAACACAGAGAAGGTGTGAGTGCTCAGTAAGACATGTAACATGGTCATGTGACATGCAGGGGCTGATGGGTAATGTAGTCCAGCACAGATTTCGGCATAACCATGACATTTGTGCCCTAATTAAATGTAATGTTCTCGATTAGCACACCCAAGACTAGAACAAGGGATTCAAATGGCAATGGAAAAAATTCCGAGCATATCCTTAACCATAATTTATTAACATATGGACAGGTTCATTTGTAATATGAGAATTTGCTCTTGTGTAATTGATACTATATATGTGTGATCTAGATGGGTCAAGTTTTCACGATTCCCCAGGAGTAGTAAACAAAAAATAAAATAGAAATAATCTTGACTTCACAGGTTCAGTTGTTCAGGTAGATTTCCTATCTGATTGTACTTGAATTACTATTCAACAAATATGCCATGTTTAAATGTATGCTATGCTATTTTAATCCATAGACTTTGCTAGCACTGAGCTGCAATCATGAAGGAAAACAACATAAGTGGAGCTAAGAATAAGTTCAACAAGTTCAACAATTTGTGCATTACCTGCTGTTCACAACTTATGTGGTTATCCATGTTAATACGGGCTTGCATTACAAAATATTTACCCCAGAATATGCTCCTTTCTACATTTTTAATAATAGGAAATACATCTCCATGTGGGAGCACAACCAGAACCGAGTAATTGTTAATTGTAAGCCTTTCAGTGGGGCTTTTTGCAAGGGAACATACAAGTTATTGTATAGTAATGTTAACATGTGTCCCACCACTTCTGTTTGCAGGCTCAGTAGTTCTGATTATTGAAGTGTTTTGTATGGCAATGTATAAGAAAAAAGAAAAGCAAATGACTAAAACCTCTAAAATATTATTATTCAAGAACTGTTTCTGTTATAAAAGTCTAATCCTATATAGAGAATACACTGAGTTAATTTGTGACTTAAGACAGAAATACAGTCATGCAAAAAGGAAAAAGTTGGGTGTGGTCTTGAAATGAATACTAATATAAAACTTTATACTCTATACTAAGATGCTAAAACTTAAGTGCTAACACTTACCACCTTTCTTTTTCCTCAAGGTGGCTGGAGAAAGAGCGGAAATCATACTGCACAGATCAACATAGGAAAGATAGAAATCTCCCACACAAGCACGCACTCACACATACTTAGTATGTCATACTCGCATCCTTAGTACTTAACTGACATTACAAGATTACTATAGCCTATACTTACTAATAGCTAACAATATTCTAGATATCATTGGTATAGGTTATGTAGCCATGAAGCTAACGTTGCTGTTCAGTTTTTGCCTGTGATGTTGTGAAATTCTTATTAGTCATATCTTTTTATTCATTTTTATGCAGCATGGCTAAACTTTTGTAAGAGTTCAAAAAGCTAAGCTAGATATATGACTATATGTCACATAAATAGCTTATTCCAGGTGTTACAGTGAAGGCTACTATTCATTCCAAAGCTAAAGATTAGCTAATGACATGAGCCTGTTCCTGAATTGTTAGCCTGATGGTCTGCTTATTTTGACACTGCTTCCTGGAGAAATCATAAAGGAAAAGTGTTCCTCATTGTAACTCGAGTAATTTTGAGTAATAGAAAAATTATCTAAAGTCCATATTATTATAATGGCGGAATAAAACCAACAGCCCTACTGTGGCTAGCATGCCTTCATTGACTTTCCCCTCACTTGCAGCACAATGAAAGAGTGTTTAGCAGGGAGCATCAAGTACAATAAAACGAAATCCATGGCAGTTTTGTTTTTATCAGCTATGTACAGTAATGTCAGCATGCTAAGTAGCTAGAGTGCTACTGGCTATCAGAGTAAATTAATGAAGTTTCATATGCTGTCCTGTACAGATGGGGGAGCTAACTCAGTTTGAGCAAATTATGTTTGAGTTTTGAAGCATGAATTCCACCACTTCTGGAAAAGCTGTGTTCCTGAAGTCTACAGTGATTTCAACTCAAATCCCTCATGTAACACTCCTCAAACCAACTTCACTTGAGCAGATCAAGTAACGGTATAACCCTTAAAGGAAAAGTTCACCCTGAAACACATTATATATATATATATATATGTATACCCACTGACACTGGTGCCACTGTCAGTAAGTATTTTAAATGGCATTGTGGGTAATGTAAAAACCATATTGAAAATAGACCAACATGATGATGAAAGAAGTTTCCAGCAAAATCTTCTCAGAATTCATTACAATGTCAATATTAGGCATTACTGATATGCAAGCACTGATATGCAGGATTCATGGGGAAGTTTTCCTTAAGCACTTAACTACCAGGAAATGCAGATTGGAAAGTTGTAGTATTGCATAAGGACCAAAGACAAAAACAGAGTTTTTGACAACACAAAGCAAAGCATACTCTAAATTTCAATAAAAGGCCAAATAAAACAAGAACACAATATAAAGTGCATAGGCAGACTTTGCATGCAAGAGCTCACCATTAAAGGAACATTTCTGCCAAAAATAAAGTGTACACATAATTCATAATTTAATTTACCCCAAATATATTCAAGACATGTTTGGGGTCTGAAGTTTGCTTCGTTAAAAATATCTTGGCTTATCAACAACTATGCAGCGACACACTTGGTGATCATGCAGTGCCATTTAATCCAAATAATCAAGATGGTATGTGGTGAAATGTGCAGGCAAAACACTCTTGCTTACCTTTATCCACTGCTCATATTAACCCGGATTGGAGCGCGCACAAATGAACACACAAAAATAGGAAGGATAACAGATATCAGAGAGATCTGTGTGAACACAGCAATTCATGAGAGTATGTGTATGTGTTACTGAATATGAATACATTATACAGATTGAACAGATAATTCATCCTAAACCAATACAAATACAGTTATGGACATTGTACAAGATTCTAGATAATTGTGTGCTTCCAAGTTTCTGGCAACAGTTTGGCGAAGGCCCACATATGGGTGTGATGGTCAGCTGTCCACAAACATTTAGCAGTATAGCGTAGTTGACAGTTATGTTCTGCAAATTGCTAATTGGTGTTATAGGTTATGACTTTTGTCCAGCAGCCCTGTTTTTACAGTGTTCTGCAGTGCTTCTATGTCATAATGGTAGGGTTAACATAAAAAACAAACAAAGACTTCTAGTACAGATCACTTCCACTCCCAAATACATAAAGACATGAACATTTACAGCACTGATACAGATATAAATACAGATAATGTACCATATGTGCAGATGCGTGTCTGTATACAGTATGTGTATCATATATATGTCTATGTAGGTGAGTGCATCTTTGGGTGTGTTATCACTCTGTATTTGTGTCTACAGTATGTGTATGTGTGTATGTATATACGAATTTGTCTAGGAGGAGGAGTGAATAATTATGTAAGGTATTGTCTGTGTATGCGAGTGTGTGAATGTGCATCTGTGTGTATGTGTACTTGTACAGTACGTACTCTGTGTTTGTGTTTGAGTGTGTGTGTCTTACCCATGTCCTCCAGTTCTGATGTCATAGATTTGGAGCGCATGGACAGTGCTGTGGTTGGTGCTCGCTTCGGAGGAGGCGGGGCTAAAGAGTATAACAACACACACTGTTTTATTTATACGAGGGTGAGTAAAATGAAAACCTTTTTTTTTTTTTTTTTTATTTTGCCTTGGTTATTGCAAATAGGTGTCAAAAAAGCACAAAAATGTATAATTTTTTTACATAAATAAATAAGTAAATTACAGCTGCATACAGTCTGGTTTGGTTTGGTTTTCATTTGACTTACTCATGTTCAATAATCCACAAATTAATTAAAATTAGATTTGTGTAAAATACATGATGTATGCATATGCGTATGTATGTGTTTGTGTATAGTACAATAAAATGAGTCAGATAACTGACACAATCTGCTCTCATGCCCTGAATTCGTTGTTTCTATAGAAACCATAACGTATTAGAACGAGCACATTAATATAGATTATTAATATGCAGCTGGCACTATTGTCAGAGCAACTGTCATAGAAAAATAGTAATTAACAGCTTCTGACCAATCAGAAATGAGGATTCAGGGCCATGGTATGTTTCAAATAGATAACAACAGTATTCGTTTTCAGACATTACTACTCTACATAGTGTGTAGTGTACTATAAGTATATAGTTCATAATGTGCCATTTGAAACACAGGCTGTATCTCTCTCTCTCTCACTCTCTCTCTCTCTCTCTGTCTGAAGTGGCAGATGGCTGCACTGTGGTTTAGGTCTGAGAGCATCAGGTGCCAAACGGGCATTCAGCAGGACACTGGCATCTTGTCCTTAACCCCTCTGTTCTATCCGTGTCAAAATGACCCAATTTAATTTTTTCATTAAAAAGTTTAATTTTCTCGTTCAGCTTATTACTTTCTTTGTATACGCAGTGGTCCAAAAGTCTGAGTCCACTAGGAAAAGTGCTTCTATTTTGCATTCTTTTCTAATTTAATACAACAATTTTCATTACAAATTATATTACTGACAAAAATTCAGTGAAAAGTAGAACCTTAAAAATATTTACATGAGTTTCTTAGCATTTGGTTTGTCCCCTTTTTGCTTTAATGACAGTGTGCTGGCATGGACTCCACAAGTTTGTGTAAAACCTTATGATCCATTTTAGATGAAATCCATCAGAGTGTCTTCTGAACACATCTGACCTGAACACACGTCTGATCTTTTATACAAAGCAGTGAAGATGGTCAATATCACAAATTTGCTCACATTTAAATAGGGACCTGGAAATAGTGAAGAATCTTGAATATTAAATAATTTAAGATATTGAACATTTACTTTCTTTGTTTTTTAAATATTTAAAAATTCTAAAACCTTATATTTATTTCCAATTTTAAATAAAAATTTAGGGTGTAACCTAATACAAATACATTATTTGAACAGGTTTTAATTAAATGTGCAGTTTTAAAGAGCAGTTCTTGCTGAAGTTCATGGAGAGGGTCCCCAGTTTGCATCCCTAACTACAACTCAAAAACGCTTGAAACTAGCCTTAAATGTTCCATTGTAGGAAAAGGTAGATACAATTTTTCATCTGTTTTTCATTTCATGGGAAACAAAAGACTTCTGTGTGTATACATATGTGTTGTTTGTGTGTGGATGTGTTTCTGTCCTATACGAGCTGTACCTTTCTTCCTTGCATTGTCATCATTGTCCAGGTTCCTGGTGACCGTCACCACTTTAATGACGAGTCTGTTTCCACCCTGTCGTATCATGTTGACCACCTGCCTGTGACCCACCTTCACCACGTTCTCCTGGTTCACCTGAATACACACACACACACACACACACAGAGTTATAGCTAGCACAGTTTCTATACAGGCAAGTCCAGAATTATTGAATTGAATTATTATAAAATATATAAACTCTAATCTGTATAAACTCTAATATACAACAAGTTATATTTTGATAATGGAATGGATTATTATTATTATTAAGCAAAACACTGGTTTCAAAATTATCAGCACCTTGACAGTTAATATTACTTTGAGTTTTCCATCTTGGATTTATTCTCTGCTTGGTAAGGAAGACTTCTGATTGATTCAGCTATCTTAGGTATTGTCCTAGTGTGACTATTAGTAAGTTGCCTATTTGCTGTCTCAGATTTGTAAAGAGTGGCTTTCAGCTGCCTTAATGTGTGATACCTGGCTAGGACTTGAGCCATTTGAACTGAGGAGTTGGAGCAACAAGAGAACAAGAGAGGAGCAAATCTCTCTTATGACCAAAAGATTCACTGACCCTCTAAATAACAGGGGAAAGAATATCGGTCATGACCAAAAGGATTCACGGAAAGTTTATACAATTGCATGTACGATTCAAGGATGTTAAAAAAAAAATTAATGATATAAACCAATATAAAGTCACTCTTAATGGACTGCTGTTCGCAATTGTGAAGCCTGTTAACCGTGACTGAATGAAAGGAATGAGTCACGGTTAATCATAACTTAATTTTCAATTTTAATACACAGCATTATCCAATCACTGCCTATTCATTCATGCAACACTCCATCATCTGTAGCAAGAGGGTCAACCCTGCCCTACCTCTTTGCTTAAGAATTCCTTATTAAATGTTTCACTTTGCAGTATTGTAAATAGGTTTTAAGGAGGAAATCTTGTCTTATCTTACCTTATCTAGTACCACTAAAAATAAGGAGAACTCATCGTCGTAAGAAAAGACTCTTTGGCCTCTGGTACTTAGTGAAATTCTGGATGCTATTATTCTTCACAAGAGCTGCTGGACTGTGGCTCTAGATCACGCATCAAATTCCTGACAAATTTTGTTGTTTTTGTTATTGCCCTGATTTTACTTGATTTTATATACATTATCTGACTTATGCAGGTTATTGGTGAACAGAGTCCTGTTGAAAACTTTTTTGTTTGATGGAATTTTGCATGTTTGCAACTGGTATTTATACCTCATCGAAACAGGACATGGTAAAAAAAGACAACTTGTTTGCATTTATTTATGGCATTATTTGCATTCATTAAGCGTCTCTCTAAGTGTTTTATCACAGGCAATAGAGGATATGAGTCATGATACTGCAGCACACACACACACACACACACATACTTTGTATCTCATCTTCTATCATCCTGGCTATTACTGTAAACATTTTCCCAGAAGACTACTGTCTGACATATGAAGCAAAAAGGAATGTCAGCTTGTCATCGATACCAACATACTCACCACGCCACTGTCAGTACAATTATTTAGTGCGAGTTAATTCAGCGGTAGAAGTGGTTCAATCAATGTAAACTTATTTAGCTAGCTGTGGTGGCTTTCTGGTGGTTTGCCTTTTTTTTTGAGCAAATGAGCAAATGTACTGGATTACTGTATGTGTTATTTTATACTACGTAAGATATTACAGTACTTTACTCTAAATATGTTTACAGATGTTTACTGTAAATTTATACAGTGCTTTATCGGCATCCCTGTTGCCAGTAAATTACTGTAAAATTTACAGTCAACTTTTTGCAGTGTAGGTTTTTGGATTTGAAGCACCGCATAGACCTTCCTTGTAACTCACTCATATTTGGCACGTACTGGGAAAGAATTTTAATTCATCATAACCAAATCCATGGAGACACCATGTGTGCATGCATGTAGAGCGTACCAGCTGTCTTACTGTCAAAAAAATGTGCAATGGTACCTGATATGGTAGTTTGAAAATCCCAGGAGGTTTGATTAAATCAACATCTAAAAATTAATTGCTGTTCCCCAAAACAAAACATCTCAAGGGTAGATTTCTCTCAAAACTGGCAAATATGTAAAAATGGCAAATAAACCTATGCATTCTAATCTTTATGGATAAAACAACCCGATAACATAAAATGAATTATAAAGTATAATCGAAAAATATAATCTAAGGGCAATCAGGAAAAAAGTTTGAGATGGTACTAATCAGGCTACTTCCCCATTGCATTTCAGCTCTTTGGTCTTGACTACCACTCACTCAGGGTGCATACCAAAACTTTTATTGACGTCTGCTTGATTCCTTGATCAGGTGCTGGTTTTATGTTCAATAATCACATTTCCAATACCAAAAGCATTCAAAGACAGACTGCTAAAATGTTTTGAGTTACACACAGCTTATCAACAGAACACACAGCTATGCATTTTGGATTCATATTTCAAACTATAATCAGGTGTCAGGTTGCTTTCTCTGTAAAGTAGCTGCCTGAAAAATTCCATTAACTGTTCTAATGTTAATGTTAATAATGTGTCTACAAGATGAATAATTAATAAATGAGACATAATTGAATACAATAGTAATGCAATATATTGTACCTCACAATCTTTAATCAGGTACCAGCTGGCTTTGCAAATGAGTCAACATTAATAATGTTCATAATGGGTTTACAATATGATTAATAAATGAGAAATAATTAAATACAGTCCTAAAGCTTATAACAGTTTCATACACATACACATGCATATTTCATACACTGTTTATACAGTGTTTTGTTGAGAATGAGCCCATCCTGCAATCAGAAAAGACAGTTTGAGGAGGACTGGTCAGACAGGACAGTGAGAAGACCACCAGTCCTTGCACCTATCTTTCACCTAACAGCAAATCTTGTGCATTTCTTTAGTAACACCTAGCTGCTAATTACTCTTTTAAAGATTGTGGAAGTAGGAAGGGTGTACTTATTTTATCCCATCTGGTTTCTGAATGTTGGTTTGCTTTTTGAGAAAATGACTATATATTGAAATATGTTTTTTTGTTTTTGTTTTTGTTTTTTTTTTTGTTGCTGTCACCTGAGGTTATTTGTTTGTTTATAAAATGAAGATATTTAGGTGCCGATAAACAAAAAAGGGTGTACTTTCTTTTTCCCCTAACTGTATAAACAGATTTACGGGAAAACACACACATTCTAAAAATAACTCCAATGCTTGTGTGTGTGATTATGTGAATGTGTGTGTGCGTGTGAGGTGTTGTAATAATTGACTGTGCACCACTAATGGTTTGTATCATAACATAGCCAGGGCTTGCTCTGATTGGCTGAATTGCTGTCACTCAAGCTGTAAAGCTCCCTCTGGTCGCTTTAGTGCAGGATGCTTGGCAACAGTCACCATGGCAACGAGCATCACACACAGAAGGGCCAGCACCATGTCTGAATTCATTCCTTATTCACCATATAAAGCATTATTTAGGGTGCAGCCATTTTGTAGCATCATCTGAATTCTCAGTGGACAAATTATATTCTCTGGAGAGTTCACTATATTATTACCCATAGTGCACCGTGAGTCCAGTGTGCATATCTGATGCATCTTCCACATGTATTACCACAATGCATAGTGATTTCTGTCAGCTTGAAATGTACTTGTGAATATGAATACCATAGCAGATAAACCTTATTTATATGTAGATATACATGATTATGTAAATATACATGATATGCATGATGTTTGTAAATTGTGTATTTAATACAGGAAACTGCTTTTGATACTTGTTTCGTGGTTTCAAGGTGCTACGTAATTTGTAATGTTTGAATTGTTTATGTATTTGTTTGGTTGTGATGATGTTTTCAGAGCATGCGCTAGTAAGTGGTGTCTCAATTCAGTCTGGTGTCTCCCTCACTGCTGCCCTATATGGTGCTATATAACAGTCTGTACAGTGACAGTCTATACAGTGAAGGAGTGATTACAGACACAGCATATGATTTTCATGCACTTGTATTTCATATTTTAATCTTGGAAACTTATTGTTTCATGAAACTGTCTGTATACAAAAGGTGCAACTGGGCCAAACAATGGGCCTCTGCTTAAGTCTAGGCTGAAAACATATTTGTTTCTGAGGTAAAGGAGCAGATCTGGAGGGTTCATAGGCATAGAGTGTTGTTGTGAACTGGGATATTTAGATGCAGTAGCCCCTCCACTCTCACACGTTCACTCAGGTTTCTTGACGGTGGAGTGGCTGGCTGCTTTATCTTCCCAGGTGCCCTCATGTCTACCTTCTGGCTCTTGCTTTTAGTTATGCACTGATAACTAGTCTTGCTGGTGTCCCTGCATGCATTCTGCACACAAAGTGCATTGTCCTTAACTATTACAGGACAATAAGCATACCTAAAGATCTCTCCCTTTCTCTCCCTCTCTCTTGAGCTACACAAGCTACTTCTGAAATACCAGTGATCCTGACCCCTTCTTCTCTCTGGACCTGCCTGATCCATCCTGATGTCCTATTTGTGGATGGAGTACTCATCAACTGGAAATCACTCGCTGCTGCTGAGGATGGACCCATATGGACCGCCTGAAGATTATTGAGGTTACTGAGGATGGTACCACTTAAAAACCATGAAGATGGCTTTGGACCACATTTCATATGAACAGTTTTGCTATGATGGCTTAGGACAGCAATTGCCACGCACAGTTTTACACTCAAGTCTCCATCACTGAACAGTGGATAAGTTCAACAAAACAGACTTCATGTGAAAACTAATGAATTAAATGCAGTTGGATCGCAAAAACGAAATTTTGTCAAAGAACAATTAAATAGTAAAGAATTAAACAATTAACAATTAAATAGTAGCTTCTGTCCCTTAGACCCATTTATGAAGGCGTGGCCTCCGTACGCATAGTCCCATGAAGCAGTCATGACAATGGCGTAAACAATGGCTCTAAATTGTTTCATATTGTATTGCTTTAAATTGTTGATCATGCATTGAGATGATCATCTAGAAAGAGCGACACACCCCTGTATTCAGCCTGTGTATATATGCACTATGTGATCATTAAAAAAATAAGACGTATCAATGTGTTATTTCTATTTTTAGGTGTGTAGTATGAGTCGACAGTTTCAGAGTGCAGAGGCATGTTTCATGTCTATGTGCTTTGTCTTTATAGTTGTCTTCTGTTCTGTCTTTCCCTCTCTCAGTGACGTCTGCAGCGGCATGAATCATCACTGCTGGCTTTAACAGCGCATCACGGTTCACACAGACACACGAGCATACGTACACAAACAGCTGCAGCAGAGCTAATGCCTGTTCTTAAACTCAGAGAATAATACGCACACATCAGTATAGACAGGTCCATCACACACACACACACACACACACAAACACACACACTCTCTCTCGCTCGCTCGCACAAATAAACTCCCTAATTCTCAGATAAAGATTCTACAGATTTTCAAGGTGCTGTAGGATAATCGTGTGTCTGTGTGTGTCTGTGTGTGTGTTCAGTGACTGCAGCTTTTGGGTCTGAATGTGTTTAATTACACTGATCACAATGGAGAGAGAAAGAAGATTCCTGAGCATGCTACCACAAACACACACACACACACACACACACACAGAGTACAGATTAGTGCATTTAGTATGGTCTGACCGTAATAAAAATGCTGTCACTATTAGCAATTTTACGGAGCTAAAAATTCAGATAAATTATGATATTTCAACTGAACATAGCTTTACAGACAGGATAACAATTTTCTCAAACTCAGACAGATATTTTCACCCTCAGGTGCTGGTTTATTAGGTCCATTTTCCCAGTGTTGCATGTACGCTCAAAAGTAGCTTGAAGTCACAAAATGATGTCATAGACTAATTTGTATATTGACTGAACTGAGTTTTATCAGAATAGAAAGTAATATAATCATTTCTTATAGAAAGAAGGCATATTTGGTTATAGTGAAACTATTTTCATATTTACACAGTAGAGTAGAGGTGCTCAAACCTTTTGGGCAAGCGATCCGAAATCTGTCATGAATTTTCTGCGACCCCAAGATTTAACCACCCTACATTTTTATAAAATTCTAGGATTTATACTATAGGACTACTGTAACATTTGAACATTTTATCATGTCGGTAACCTAGTCTACACATCCCTGCTAAAATGGCATGTTTGTGTGAAACCATAAATCATGGCAGATCTTTTTCCATCTTTAATGTCATATATCAGTGAAAAAAAAATTCAAGCTATTTTTGGGGAAAAAAAAGAAAAAGAAAAAACTTATTATATCTGGTTGCATAAGTGTGCACACCCTTTTATAATGCAGCATGTGACTGTGCTCAGAATTAACCAATCACATTAAAACCCATGTTCAAATGTAATTATCATACACCCATCATCAATCAGGTGATTCTGATTAACCCTGAATAAAGACCAACTGTTTCTGTACGATTTTCTTCACATCTTCTTGGTTTCATCTGACTGCTGAAGCCATGGTCCACAAAGAGCATACAAAGCATGTACAAGATCCCACTGTTGAAAGATATTGATCAGGAGAGGGGTACAAAAGAATTTCGAAAACATTAGATGTACATGTGAAGGCCATCATCAACGAGTGGTGAAAATGGAGCAACACAGTGACATTACCTAGAACAGGATGTTCCTCCAAAATAGATGAAAGGAAAAAATGAAAACTTATTAGCGAGGCTGCCAAGAGACTTACAGCAACATTAAAGGAGCTGAAGAAATATTTGGCAAATACTGGCCACTCTCTGCATGTGACAACAATCTCTCACATTCTTCACATGTCTGGGCTATGGAGTAATGTGGCTAGACAGAAGTCCCTTTTTCATGAAATAACCCATCCAAGCCCACCTAAATGTTGCTACACCATGTGGCAAAATGTTTTATGGTCTGATGAGACCAAGGTAGAATTTTTGGTCATAATTGTAAAAGATATGTTTGGCACAAATACAAGACAGCTTATCACATAAAGAGCACTAGACCCACTGTGAAGCAGCATCATGCTATGGCGCTTCTTCTCTTCAGCTGGGACTGGGGCTTTAGTCAAGAGAATCATGGATAGCTCCAAATTCCACTCTATTTTGGCACACAGCAGCCCTCTGTTAGACAGCTGAAGATGAAGAAAAACTTTCCAGCATGATAACAACCCAAAGCACACATCCAAGTGAACAAAGGAATGGCTTCAGAAGAAGAAGATCAACGTTTTGGAATGGGCCAGTCAGAGCTCAGATCTAAATCAAACTCCTGTAGAATGACTTGAAGAGGGCTGTACACAGAAGATCCCCTTGCAATTTGATAGATCTGGAGCATTTTTGAAAGGAAGAGTGGAAGAAAATTGCCAAATCAAGATGTGACTGGTAGACTCTTACATAAAATATACTGACTGCTGTATTACAAACAAAAGGTGCTTAAACAAAGTATTAGTTAAGGGGTGTGTACACACCTATGCAAGTAGGTTATTGTATCTTATTGCAAGTAGGTTATTGTAACATTGTTCACACACTCACTGAGTTTCCTATTGTGGTGCCAGATAACTTTTTTCCTTCAATAAATGAAATAATCAATTAAAAACTAAAAATTTTTTTTGAAGTATTGAGCTGAAAGTGTATGCTGTATTGGACAACCTAGTGGGTGAAAGTTAGCCTAGCAGGTGAAAGCTAACCTAACGGGTGAAAGCTAACCCAGCAGGTGAAAGCTAACCTAGTGGGTGAAAACTCACCTAGCAGATGAAAGCTAATGTAGTGGGAGAAAGCTAACCTAGGAGGTAAAAGCTAACCTAACAGGTGAAAGTGAACCTAGTGGGTGAAAGCTAACCTAGCAGGTGAAAGCTAACCTAACAGGTGAAAGCTAACCCAGCAGGTGAAAGCTAACCCAGCAGGTGAAAGCTAACCTAGCAGGTGAAAGCTAACTTCAATAAATGAAAAAAATCAATTAAAAACTAAGAAAAAATTTTAGTATTGAGCTGAAAGTGTATGCTGTATTGGACAACCTAGTGGGTGAAAGCTAACCTAACAGGTGAAAGCTAACCTAGCAGGTGAAGCTAAACTAGCGGGTAAAAGCTAACCTAGTGGGTGAAAACTCACCTAGCAGGTGAAAGCTAGCATAGTGGGTGATAGCTAACCTAGCAGGTTAAAAACTAACCTAACAGGTGAAAGCTAACATAGTGGGTGAAATCTAACCTAGCAGGTTAAAAACTCACCTAGCAGGTGAAAGCTAACGTAGTGGTTGAAAGCTAACCTACTGGGTGAAATCTAAACTAGCAGGTGAAAGCTAAACTAGCGGTGAAAGCTAACTGTGTGAAATCTAACCTAGCAGGTGAAAGCTAACCTTCTCTTCAAATCTCACTGTAGGACTAGTACGTGCTCTGGGTGGCTAGGGCCCAGGGCACTACTCCTTTGCCCACAACGGTGAATTAGCAGATGCAATTATCTATTATTATCTAGTTTTATTATTATTAATTATCTGTTAACATTCAAAACAGTTAAAAGCAGTCAAAATAAACATAGTGACATCTAAGACTAAAACACTGGAAAATAATCTTTTAGAACGCTGGTTTTAAATGTTAATAGATAATAGCGTCTGCTAAATGAATAAATGTTACTGTATTAATTTCACCCTTGTGGGCAAAGGAGCAGTGCACTGGGCCCCAGCCACCCAGAGCACGTACTAGTACTGCAGTGAGATTTGAAGAGAAATGGATGGAGAATGACGCAAAATGGGTTGAAATGAAATTATCTGTGCTTATTTTTAGTGTGTCTTTCCACGTTCGATAGGGTGGATCAATGTAAATTATGAAAGTAATCCAGTGATGTATGTGTACGTAGCTGCATATGGCAAATTATATAAAAAATGTGAAATTATGCATATTCTTTCTTATAGATCATGCTTGATTTAGTTTACCCCTATGTGTTAATTAATACATTAAATAACAAACATGTACTAACATGTACTTAAGGTAGTTGTTATTCACACATGAATTCATAAGACTCATGTCATAGTTAAGGTTAGCTCTTCATTAGTTTGTGATTAGTACATGCCTTAACTCATCATTAGTTCATATTTAAGTATATTTAAGTAAGTATTAATTCAGGTATTAGTGCATGATTATTCATGTACTGTTATTGTAAAGTGCGAGCAATATTTTTAAATATTATTTTAAATAATGCTTTCTATTCCCTTGGGAATCATGAGAGAATGTCTATCCTCAAAAATAGGGGGGATGAGCAAAGAATGATAATAATGCTTGCCTATTTTATTTGCAGCAAGGAGAATGTCCCAGAATGCACTGTGACATAAGGGCTACACACACACACACACACGCATGCACACACACATACTTACACACAGGTTTGTACAGTGATACACACTTAAACGCTGCGCTTTGCTGCCCTTCAGCTGTGCCAAGCAAAACTGGGTTAGCAGGCGGAGCACTTCACAGGATGAGGAATGTGTGTGTGTGTGTAAAAGCAATCCAAGCAGAGGAATCACAGGCCTGTGTAACCAAGGCAACAGCCCAGGAGGCTGATGTCACAGAAGCACCACATGCCAGGGTGAAAAATAAAATCTAAAGCATGGTGTGTGTGTGTGTGTGTGTGTGTGTGTGTGTGTGTGTTTGTGTGTGTATACTGGTACATATGTGTACTCATACTATGCCCTGTCCATCAACAGTATGCAGGACACAGTATGTGAACAGCGTGAATATTACTACTCAAGCCAACATTTCTAAATAGGCAGCCAGAGCTATCTTCATGGTTATACTGCATCCCACAATTCAATGCAGTAGGCAAAATCATCAGAAACTAAACATGGTTACATACTGCAGTATGTTTTCTTCTATGTTTTGCAGGTACTAAAATGTTCCTTAGTTTAGTGGTCATCTGAAGAACTCTGTAGAGCTTTGCTTGGACCCCTTGCAGTTCACCTATTAGGCCAGTTGACCTGTTAATGATTCAGCCAACATGGATATATATTTTCTCCTCCAATACCTTGACTGCCTACACTAGGACCGTTTTTATGGATTTCAATTCAGTTTAATACAATCATTCTTGATCTGGTAAACTCCAAACTCTCCCAGCTCACCATAGTTGCCTATAAATATTAAAAGATCACCAAATTTCTGACTGGTTTTAAGCAGAAGTTAAGGCTGGGGATTCTCATTCCTGAAACCCCATCAGATTTGGTGACCACCAGGAATGCATACTCTTTCCATTGCTCTTAAAATTCAAGGGCCCCTCTGTTAAACATTACAGATGACCCAGTCATTGATCTCTTCAGAGATGATGATAAGTCTGCACTATGATCATTTTTCCAGTGATATAGCCCCTAAATATGTCTTTTACAATACAGCCAAACCACATCATGAAAGCTGGACACTGGGTAAAAAGGACCCTATTATTAGAGCACTAAAGGACACTTCTTGTTTCTATAAACGCTATAAACATTTTCTGCCTAACTGGAATAGTCAAAAACTGCCCAAGTTCACATGATTATCTGCAAGATACCTGACAAACAGGATGGTTACCAATCCACAACACACAAGACTCCAGGCCACACTGCTCCAAGGGGAGCAGGGGCAGGAATGATAAGACTGTCTCTCCAGAAACACTTTAACAATGAGACAAAAAGTTATCCAAGGATCTGGTATTATATTACAACATCACCCACCCTTTATTCTGAGCACTTTTGTGCTTAGAAAAGTGCTCAGGACACTCATAACCTCCTTTTTCATCCCCTGTGCTGTTTGTGTGATAATTGCATGCTCCATGAATGTGTAATCTCTCTGTTTTACTCAAAAGCACAGGGAACTCAACAACAAGGTCATGTTTGTTGTCAAATGCATTGCAAAACCGTGACCGTACAACACTACAGTTTCATGATCCAGGCATTTTATGAACATCCAAAAAAATTGTCCCCAAAGTACATTCCTTTGGGGGTGTGAATTGGAATTCCACAACACTTCCCTTTGAACAGCTGATCAATCAGCTGCAGTGAAAGAAACAGATATTCATAGTCACTCCTTTGTATAAATCCATGCAATCTCACAAAACTCTTGGGCATTAGTCTCCAGTTGCATCAGTCTGAAGGTCTGAGGTTCTAATGCACCATGAGTCATAAAGCCTTCTCTACGATCTCTGGATAAGCTGACTCAACTGAAGCTATACCTGAAGCTGGACCTTTAGCGTGATTCTTCATGAAATCTGTCCACACAGAGTCATATGTCTTTGTCCGGAAACCCTGGACAAGCGGACTCAATGTCATGGTTGAATGTTCCACAAAAGCTCTACTTAAATGTGCAACACTGAGTCCCAGCAGTTGCCTGTACTCTCTGTGTATTAGGGGTGTAACACAATGCTATTACGTATTTGTATCTGTATGTGTTTAGTGTTCAAAATATTTGTATATATCTGTTTTCATATTCGGTCTATCCTGGAAGTGTTTTTTCAAATGTTAACCCTACCACTATTCTCTGCAAACACTAGAAAACACTGAGAAAAAAAAGCAGGACAGAAGGAATACAATTTTCATTAAAAAATTATAACAAATAGCAGTTTGGAGAACTTTTCTGAACCAGACATCCTTTGGAACTTTCTGAAAAATTTTCTGTCTTGAGTAGACTGCTTAACTCAAGTGAACCAAACGACTGAAAAAGAACAATATTCCTACCTTTGCCCGAACATTATATCCTAGTTTCATGTCTTTTTGCATGGTTTTTGAGTTGTAGTTGAGGTGGGTATTTTGCTAAAAACTGGCAACCCTCCCCACAAGGTTCAGTGAGCTGTTCTCTTCACTCCACATTAAAGTAAATATGTTGCACCCATGTGAATAATATATTGGTATTCAGTTACACCCCTACTGTGTGTGCTTGTCATTCCACCTCATTCCACTCATTATCCAATTGTCCTATCTATCAGTTATTTTCACTACACCTGTATATAGTATTTTCATT
This sequence comes from Pangasianodon hypophthalmus, assembly GCF_027358585.1. Classification (NCBI taxonomy): domain Eukaryota; kingdom Metazoa; phylum Chordata; class Actinopteri; order Siluriformes; family Pangasiidae; genus Pangasianodon; species Pangasianodon hypophthalmus. The sequence goes on along the minus strand of NC_069715.1, from coordinate 21,547,303 downwards.
TGTCATATATTTTGTATTATATTGATGCATACTGTTCTTATGTTCTCTCTTGTGACAAAGGAGTTCTACAAACTATCAACTAATTCATCTAACTCTATACACTGTACAGCTCTTATATTTGCTTTTTTTTTAAACATTTTAACTCTGTACAGAAACAGTTTGCATTTTTGCACACTACATAGTAACTCTTTACACAGTACAGATTTGCTTTTTTAAATATATTCTGTTTGTGTATATTCATATTCTACATTACATTCCTCTAAAGGCTGCTATACTTTATCATAAAGTCTATTAGATTTTTATTATATTCTGTTTTTATTATATATGTGTATAGTTAGTTCGTTGTTGTTCTGGTCATTGTTGCACTGTGGGACGTGGAACTTAGGAAAAACATTTCACTACATTACATCACATGTATGTAATATGTAAGTGGCAAATAAAGAGCCTTGAACCTTGAACCTATTTTGATCTTAAATAATCCTTCAGACACGTCAAATTATTACTGTAAATTATTACATCGTGGCAATGCATTCTGTAATTATTTGGTACATTGGACCCGATTTACAGTAATAATAATAATAATAATAATAATAATAATAATAATAATAATAATAATTTACCCACCTCACATAACCTACAGCATATTGACAGAAACCTGAACAGCTGGTTCTCAGCTGAAGCCACAACAATCTGGAACTGTGAGTTGACATCTCAGGAGGTGTTACCCACTATTGACTTTCCTTACTGTACAAGAAAAGAATGGCTGTGGTGAACTGCAAGTTCATAGTGACCACTATCTCCCAGTAACTGAAGTGGAAAGCCAAGGCCTGCTGTAATAATAAAAGGCTCAGCTGAGGGTATGCGTCCTGCGATAGGTTAAAGAGCCTATTGATTCATTTCTACAAAGCCACCACTAAGCCTTTCCTCACCATCTCTGTACAGTCTGGTTTGGATCTGCCACCAATAATTAGTTGAAAAATGAATGTCACTCCTCCAGTAGTATCTTCATATACGTAATTTTGTGTCAACACCACCAGACACTAGGAAAGCTCCGTTCCACATGCTATCAGACTAATGAATGTTTAATCCATCCACATGTATGATGACAATGTTACTGTCAGCAGTATATAATAGTTGTTCACCATCTACTCATTGTCCACTTTATTAGGAACACCTGTACATCTGCACATTTGTGCAGTTATCTAATCAGCCAATCACGTGGCAGCAGCACAATGCATAAAATCATGCAGATACAGGTCAAGAGCTTCAGTTATTGTTCACATCAAACATCAGAATGAGGAAAAAATGTGATCTCTGTGACTTTAATCGTGGCATGGCTGTTGATGCCAGATGGGCTGGTTTGAGTATTTCAGAAACTGCTGATCTCTTGATCTTCACACACAACAGTCTCTAAAGTTTACACAGAATGGTAAACAAAAAATAAAAGTGTATATAATATTGGACAACTAAAAAATATGCACGCTTCCTTAATCAAATATAAGTGACAACATTATTAAACAACACTCAAATAAAAAAAAAAAAAAACTCTATAGCAAAGACCTTCAACATCCCTCTCAGTAAACTGGTCCAATAATATGCAGATGCAAAAGTAATGGAACCACAACTAATCATCCCTGGAAAGGTGTGCCACGCAAGATTTCATAACACATTCTCAGATAAGGAAAGTAAGAGAGAAAACAGCATTCATACAAAAAAAAAGAGTTGCAGGATAACCTGAAAGCAGCAGGAATAACACTTACACAGAATACAATAAGCAGTGAACTGCACCACAAACATCTCTATTCCTACACATCATGCAAAAGTCCACTGGCTAAAAAAGAAGCACAAAGATGTGCATCTAAATGTATAGATCAGAACTCTTTTGGAAAAAAGACAAAACCAAAAATAGAACTCTTTGTTTATAATTCAGCTTGTCATGATTGGAGAAAGAATGGTTGCCAGTATGATCCTAAGAACACCAGACCAACAATGAAGTAAGGAGTTTGGAGCTTCATAGCATCATGGTATGGGGCTGCTTCTCTGCAAAAGGTACTGGGGCATAACATGTCATTGACATGAACGGAGCAATGTATTGGGACATATTAGGAGAGAATTTAATCTCATCAGCCATGAAGCTGAATCTGGGCAGAAGATTGGTGTTTCAACAAGACAATGCCCCCAAATTTTCAGCCAAAACTACTCAAGAGTGGTTTCTATAAAAGAAGGTGAAGGTGCTTGCGTGGCCTAGCTGATCTCCTGACTTTATTTATGGAGGATTTTGAAATTGTGAGCCCATCAGAGGGACCCTAGTAACCTTGGGGAATTGAAGACAATTTGCCAAGAGGAATGGGCCAAAATTAACCCACAATGCTGTAAAAATTACATCTAATTACATCTTACCATAGAGATCTCAAAGCTGTAATTGCCAACAATGGCTTTGCCACAAAGAACAAATGTTGTTAATTTGTGGTGTCCAAATACTTTTTTCCCTATCAATTTCATTTTTTAACCATATCTTTTGTATACTTATGAATACATACACTCTTGTTCAAGAGTAAGGGATACTGCCGCAAATCAATTGGGACAATATGGGTTGCAAATTATTCCAAAGTGGAATAAAATACTGTTGTGGGTTTTTTTTTTTTTTTCAGTTTTTCACTTAGCTAGCATTTTCACACATCTAGCGCTGAATCTGTGTTCGCGATGTCAGATTACACTCTGTACTAGCAAGCTAGCTAACCTAATCACCAAGGTTAATCTTAAAGTTAGTTCTGTTAGATGACCGTAGACACTTAACTCACCAGGATTGTTAACATCAACTTGCTTTGAAGGGATTTTGAACCTTTACATTCCCGCTTACATTATCTCTGTTTACATCCGATTGATCAATCAGCATTAAAAAAAAAAAGTTCATGTATATGTAGACCTCAAGTGTTATAATAAACCCTGGTATAATAAACCACTTGATGGCAATTCATATGAAACTTCTATTTGATAACGAGAGGAGTAATTTTTTTAAAAAAATAATTAACCTGTTAAACAGAACAATAACAGATATGTACCTCTTCTGTGTCTGATTACTTTTACTACTGGAATTTTACGTGTTCTCTGCGTGTGCGTTTGAGTCACAATGAGCTCCTGGGACAATAAAATGGTTACGTAAGAAAAGATAGTTAAAGATTTGAATCTATTTAATGCAATTGTGACAAGTAACATTTTGAGGCAGATTCAAATATTATCTAACAGCTCAGTGTTTGATATTTGTTTGACCTTCATTGAGGAAGCAGAACTTGCAAACAGAAAAAAGACAAAAACTTTGACAAAACCATTATTTCTTGTGCAGATATTCCCAGATAGTGGCTTTTGATATCGGCAACATTACAAGGAGAAGAGGAGCAAACACATTATGTTGATTCATAATGTATACAACCAGAGCATCCTTGTTCCTGAATGTCAGGCAAACATAAATGATGAGCAAATTTATGTGTCATAAACTTTTGACTAGATTATATAATGTGCATATAAATAAAGACTTCTTAAATACTGCCCAGTTTAGGACACATATAAACAGTTCATTCAGAATATGCAATCAGAATGAGTTCAAATGGACTGATGAAATATCTTTTCATGTAATTATAGCCAGTGTTCACACATCTCACATTAGATTACATTGTGAACAATGACTTCTGCTAAAGATACTACATTATTACTTACTTTTTTTCCCCTTGTTAAACACGATTGGACCTTATTGTTTCTGTGATGCAGTGAGTTTGGCTCCTGCTGTCCATCACACCACAGTACAAGAAGAACTCCAATATTTACCTTCTCCAAGTTACTCAGGGTGCCTGAACAGTTCACTTTAACCACTGTCTATGTGAATTTTTGAATGAGAGTTAAACTAAGTTACATTAAGACAACTGAGTTAAAATCTGTGTACTTGGCCGATACAGTAAGATATTAATTGTGATTATCGATACTAACCATTAACTACTGCCAGAAAATGTCTTAGTTTGCTAGTTTTTGTTTCTTGTTGTGCTTATACCAATTATTAACAAATTAACACATTTACTATTAATGTTTTCCTAAAATGTTTTTTTAATTCAGGCAAAATCGGCTAGAAATGCTTACAACATGCTGAAAAGAAAACTAGCTGTTTATGCTATATTGCTTTATGCCGTTCTCTGTTGCATCACTGCATGATTTTTTGGCTTTAACTACCAAGTACACACATTTCGGATCATGGTAACTGAAAATCCTCTTCACAAAAATGAAGCAAGGTACAGTAATTCTGAGAAAACTGTGTCTTCAAGTGAATTGGCCTGACAGGTATAGTAGTCTATTAAATATATTAAAATGTTAAATATCACATAATGCGCACTATACTGCATTGTACTACAAAGAAGATTGTGGTGTATACAGTTTATACTGGTGCAGTATATGAGTATGTCATTTCAAACACATCCTCAGACTACCTTTACTGATCACTTGTGTGGGTGTCTTATGTCTGGCTTCTCAACTGTCCAATTGTCAGAGTGTCTGTGAATAAAAACTGCTAGAAGAAGGCAGTATTGTCAAAAATAACAGTAATTCTTGCAAATATTTTTCTCTGAGTTTATACATGGATTGCTAGTCTAAGTTTTAGGTGAATACTGCCACATACTGCAACAACAATAATAATAATATATAATAATAACCTTTGGATCAGAGAGTCAATTCTGTCTGGCATGTTCTGTCAGACATTAATGGAATTCTTGTCCGAACTTCAAACTTGAAATCCTTCAAATTTGTTTCAAATAATGGTCCTTAAAAGACAGCTGTCTTGATGCTACTAATTATCTAGCAATATCTAATTATGTAACTAAATTATTTTAAATAATTTCACCTGCCATTACCTGTACAGTACAGAAGGCAGGAAAGGGACACTATATCCTCTTGTCTGTCCCAGCAATTATTTATTTATTCACTGATTCATTAATCATGTGAGACAGGACAGTAGAAGGTCACTGCACTGTATGCATGCTGCAAACCTGGCCAGGACATGTTCAGTAAAAGAGTTTCTGTTCATAAAGCATTGACAGAATAAGATAAACATTTACTCAGAATATGTAGAGTTAACATTGGACCTTATTAGGCAAATGATATGTGAATATCAAAAATAAAAATAGGAGTAGTGGTGTGTTTCCATCACCTGTTAAAAGTTTTTAGTGCAACAACAATATGACACTAAAAGAACACCAGCTGAACACACACACACACACACACACAATCTAGCACTAGCAGCTCTGTACACATAGTAATAATCTGATAATAGTCTAGTCAGAATATATCTCTTGATTTGCACATCTAAACTGGGGTGGAGTAAGCTGACTGAGGCTGTCTAATTGAAAAATTTGTTAATTTGTATAAAAAAATCATTAAATCATTTGAAGAATCATTTCAGTACTTTCAGAATCGAAAAACTACATGATGTACATTCTACATGTTAGCATTTGCAAGACCACCAGGATTTGACTTTAACACATTCATCTGGCAAAATGTAAAAATTTGAGACTGGTAGATAACTGTAAATTTATCAGCCACCATCTTTAAAATTAAATTATTACATAGCAATTGCTTTTAGACAGTCAGTGTAGCAATTGTTGCAATTTTCTCCTTTTTCATGTCTGGGGGTAACCAGAATTTTAAATGTTATGAAAAGATGTAAAGATCGCAATCAAAAATTAAAGATAACATATTTTCGTTCATGAAAACATGTAGTTTTCAAAAATTCATATAATAGAAAATATCACAATTTCATCATGTGAAGGGTTTCCTGGGCCACAGTATATAAGATAGTGTTTGATGTATCTCCTTGAGCATGTGCATGTTGCCAGCTTGACTCCAAATTTTCTCAATGTCAGTTATTTATATTGGTCAGTTATAATACTGATAGAAGCTTACTATATGTAAACATGCCCTCTAACCAACCATATTCTGTGTTCTACAGTATGAGTATTCTGACCAATTTCAAAGATTCCAGATAAGTCTTTTAGGGACTGTTGCTAAATTGTGCCATTGTGACATATAACTGGTTCACCAGTTTGTTTTTAATACGTTGGCATATCACAGGGTGTAGTAACATAATTGCAATATGCTATTTTTGTCCATATCGTGCAGCCCTATGGGCAGATATGTAAATGAGCTCTTCTGTAAGGCTTATGTGTTCCCAGCTCAGTTAATGAGTCATAAGTGGCTTTGGGTATAAATGACCCGATTAGTCAGTTAGCCCCGCCTCCAACCCAAACACAGCTGCTCAGCTCGGCCCCTTTCCTTTAAAAGGAAACTTATGAGGCATATGTCCTTTCAGCAGAAGAGGTGGGGTTGGTTGCAGTGGCGTGTCCAGTGCAAACGCGGCACAAAATTAGGCATGGGGGTCATCAATGAATACTAGACATTGCTAACTACCTACTTCCAACTACCTACCATGATTTACACTGTAAAATGCAAATTGTTTTATTCTGTTTATATTTGTGTGCTCATTCATCTGTTATAACTGACAAGATTAGATAATCTTCACACATACTTTCAATAATGGCTCTGCTTTATATGCATTGATCTACAACATGGTAACGATGCTCTTATCCCAGCTGAGTAACTGAGAGAACTGTATCTGTGTGGGTATGGTGTGTATACATAAAAGTGTGAAATGATTAATAATTATACTAGTTGAAAATGAACAATGTAAATCAAGCCCATGTTAATGAGCATGAATGACAAAATGTATGACAATGAAATTAAGTAGATTTCAGTTGATTCAATTAAATGTACGTTTTGTAGAATGAACGAAGATGCAAGCAAATCTCAGATCTCAGATATTTTGGCTCAGCAGTTATTTTAGCTAAGTGCTACATGACATTTATTAACTCATTCTGTTATTCCATTAGGCTATTTCATGCATTAACTTTCCTGTGAATAAAAATGAAACTACATAATAAACTGATTTTCCCAATACCTCTGTTTCAGATGGTATTTTTATTTTTAAACATTTTATAATCAGGAATGGTAGTCACTTGCAATGCTAGCATGTTTAATGACTCTAGGTGGACTTGGCTTATATACATTATTAATTTATAAAATATTTATAATTAAGAATATTATTGTATAGTAATATCCATCCATCAATCCATTCTCTGTACTGCAGTGTCTACACAGGGTCACAGCTTAACCAGGAGCATATCCCAGGGGACTCAGGACACAAGGCAGGGGACACCCTGGACAGGGTGCCAACTCATCACAGGGCGCACACATTCACAAACCCAGTCACACACTACAGACAATTTTGAAATTCCAATCACCCTACAACGTATGTCTTTGGAAAGGGGGAGGAAACTGGAAACCCCAAAGCATAGGTAGAACATGCAAACTCCACGCACGCAGGGTAAGATCGAACCCTCAGCCCCGGAGGTGCGAGGCAACAGTGCTAACAACTAAGCCTCCATGTACCCCTGTATAGTAATCTAATTATTATATATGGAAATTAAATTGTTTTTGCATTGTATTTAACCAATAAGGTGGGGGAAGACTTTTTATTTGCCATAACCAAAATCAATGTATACGTCACTGACACTAGCAGCAGCAACAAAATGTGAACACATAGCATTAGTTCTACAACTAACAAATTAATGGATTGATCAACTACCACTTCAGAGGCATCAGAAGAGGCATCACATTTTAGTGTGGGTCAGTGCCACTCCACCAATTCAAGGTTTACTGTCTATGCCGAGGCCACTCACACCTAGGGGTAATTTAGCGCAGCCAATATGCCTACCTGCATGTTTTTGGGAGGTGGGCGGAAACCAGAGAACCTGGAGGAAACCCAGATGACCTCAAGGAGAACACGCAAAACTCTGCACAGACAGTAACGCGAGCTCAGGATCAAACCAAGGACCCTGGAGCCGTACTTTCCCTAAGCCGTTGTTTTATACCGTATACTGTGTGGTCTTTTCTGACACACACTCACACACACACACACACACAAACACACACACTATGAAAGTTTTATGCCAACCTGGGCAGTGTCGTAAATCATGCATGCAGAAGGGCATGTTTCACAGAGACAGAGCTGCAGGTCACAGCCACACACACACACACACACACACACACTCTCTCTCTCTCTCTCTCTCTCTGCTGCATTTAGACAGCACAAATATCTAACAGCTGAAAGGTAAAAGCCCTGTGCTTCAGATATGCCCCCTTTTTTTATTAGCCATATTTTTTACATTCTAACGCACAGCTTTTTTTTGTTATAAGAGCCTGAATGAATCACACAAACACTGTTATTATTAAGTTTAAATTACTGTACTTTTATAACGTTGAATGTTTTAATCAGTTGAAAAAGGAAACCTAAGGCACATATTTAGGCAATGTTCATTTTTGCTGCATCAAAAATGTATCATATGGAGGTACCACTATATGGAAATCGTAGTGAATTGGAATTTTTTATGTATTGTTACACCCCTATTGCATAGCAGTGTACTGTATTTTGCTTAATTTTGGGCAGTGTTTCCCCAGTGCTCTCCATGTTGAGCCTATAGTAGCTAGCTTGCAGTACAGTTCTGCTATAAAATACATAGCTCCAGCGTTCCAGTCTCTGACTCTGAAATGACCTTTTGCCAGCTGTGCAATTTCAGTACAACCAGCGCTACTGTCTGGATATACTGCTATACCCAACAGATTGGAGTTCCCACCCTTAATGCAACTATAACCAAGAAACCAAGGACCATTTCTCCATTTCCATTTCCATTTTGCTGTTTGCTTTCTCTACTCAATTGTTATAAAATAATATTGATCAATTATTTTATTGTGTTGTCAAGCTCAATAATTGCTGTCTTTTGCAAGCAATTGAGTTAATACAGAATAAAGAGAAAGAAAAGTAAGTTGGAACAAATAAAATGAAAATAAAATGAAAAAGAGAAGGAGAGGCAGACTAGGAAGGGTGAAGCATGGTGGGAAAAACAGAAAAAAAGATGTGAGAGTGAAAGAAAGAAAGAAAGTGGATAGAAAGATACAGCTTTATTGCTTCATTATTATGATAATGACAGCACCCTGACTATATCATCACACTAGAGACAAACTGCACACATTGCAGCTTAAGTGTGTGTGTTTGTGTGTGTGTGTGTGTTAGCAAACTGTTCTCTGAGAGGTGCTAATTTTGAGGAAGTAAACTACAAAAAAGATCTGTATGCAGCACAAACACAGCTGACATCTTCATCTCTCATTAAGTACTGCTTTTATTTCATCAGTTATCAAACACTATTACATTTTTTTTCAAATAGTCAAAATGTGTCCCAGTCAGAAGGCAGCTCTCTAGACAGGATTTCTGTGCAGCAATCATGTGCTTCTAAAATAATAACTAATAACCCATACAGAAAGCAGCTACTGACCTCTGAGCTGCCTTATTTTGTACAAACTTGAGAGCAGCATCACATATATCCTTTTCAATGTAGGCAGTCTTCTAATTCTGTTCGCCCAATCAGAAATATCCATGAATTCCAATAGATATAGTGAACCAAACTGTCATTCAGAAGACTATGTTTACAAATGTAAAGCGATTTTTTTCATCGCGTAGCCAACAGCCATATTTGTGTTTGTAGAGTAGTTAAATTCAATTAGCTAATATAACACAACCTCAGAACTTAGTTTATGTGGCTAGTTGGCTATCTAGCTACTGTAGCTACTAACTTGTAAATAAAAATGCAAAAAAGTGTAGGGTGCAAAAAAAAAAAAAAAAAAACAACCAAAAAGAAATTTACTTATTATGCTGAACTGAGAACATTAGCGAAAACAAAAACACAGACAACATGCACATTAATGACATTTTCGCCCCAAGTTGGCTCACACCAAGGTACACAAAACGTTATATATTCCATCGTGTAATATGTACTTTCAGTGGACAATGCTTGCTTAGTTTTTTACTTCTAGTTTCTCCTTCAAAGACATTTAATAATTAACCTTGTTCAGTTTTATTACACCCTTCACATGCGCCTAAACAGTCACTGCTGATCACAAGTTGTGGATGTATCAGTCTCGGATGCACACCAAATCTACGGGGCATTTCACTACGTGTAATCACTTGACATGGCTATCTGTGATAGGCTGCACAAATCTACAGTCTTGGCTAGAAAGAAATCAGCCCAGACCACTACTTCATACACCACATGTATTTCTTCTAATGACCAGTGGAAGTTGCTGTTGATCTTGGTGCCAATATAATAAAAAAATAATCAACAAGCTGAATTTGTTAACAGCAAAAAAGAGCATATGGATGGCACTGCTAGCCCATTCATACCAGATGGCCCTGCTGGATACACTAGGCTATGTACTGTACACTCGTACGTCATGTAGAATAGTACAGAAGCATGTGATGGTGTTTTAATATAATAAGGATCAGCTGAATGAAATGTTAGACTTGGCTTGGATAACTGATTGGATAATCGCTATGGCTGACACACTGGTAAGAGCGCTAATTAGAAATGAATTCCAGCATTTGAGAAAAGACAGAGCTTTGAAATGTGTCTTACCTCAATGAGGAAGTCACCGGTCCGAAGCCCCGCCTCCCATGCAACTCCACCCTCATCCACTGACTCCAGATACTGAAGGGCAGGAAAAGCAGGAGTAGGTGTAAACTCCTCGATGGGTGTGTCCGCTTTTGAGTGCATTGGGAGGTAGAAATGAGAAAATTTGCAGACAGTTAAAATGGGTTTGATTGAGTGATAGAGTGCATGATAGTGTGTGTGTATCAGTGTATCAGAATGGGTGTGAATCCTTGTTGGGATGGAATTGTTCATTTTTTGGGAAGATGTGGAGGGGAAGTGGATTTGCTTTTGTTCCCTTTATTAAGTTATTCAGCCTAATGAGGTTAAAATGGGAGTGTATTAGTGCATTCATGAGTTTAAAGGAACGGCTTGGCCAGAGATGATATTCAGACAGTCTTTCTCTTACCCCATATATGGTTGGCCAAAGCAAGAGCTGAGACATGTTTGGTGTATGAAGTTTGCTTCTTTAGTCTTGCACTGGAGCTAATGTCGCTAACAAGTAATGAAAGCATTTGGCCTCCGTTTGGACATCAAACATTCACCTTAAGAGACATCTTTTAGTTATATATTTAGTTATATATATATATATATATTTAGTAATACCATTTCTATGTAAATATTCTTAAAATAGAAGAATAAAACTGTATTTTGAAACATATTACAATCAGGATCACATCCAACATACCATTCCTCTTTCATTTCTTGTGTGAGCTTGTCCAATACTTATGCAACGTGACACCGAACTATATGCTGAGGAAGAACTTGATTCTGACTTCAACATGGCCGCTACTACTGTTTCTACCCTTGTGAAGTCCTTCTGTCCGGTTTATAAAAAATACAGTATCATACAGTGGCAGAAATCACATAAGCAAGTGTTAGATTAATGAACAATTCGACATAGTTCAAGTCTGTTAATAAGTTAGATTAGTGTTTCCCAGTTTTCTTGCTCCTTTTTCCTCTTGCTCTGCACATATTATTGTTTCCTGCTGTAAGACACATTAAATTATATAAAATGCAACCAAAGGTCAGGATGTAAAGTCTTAAAGTCTACAATCATATAAATAGAGCACGGATATTATTACAATCACAAACCAGATTCTGCTTGATTCTATTTTAGTTTTAAAGAATTGTACAAATTTGACAAGTGTGTAGTGAAGTGTTCCTAATTCCTTTTTATCTATTCTCTGTATTCTGCCCAGTTTGTGATAAACAACACACACCCATACCTACACGCTCCCCCCCCCAACACACACACATTTAGAAGTTTTGTAAATATTCAGAAGAAAATTGTGCTGTTTTTAGAAAGTGTTTTTAATATTACAGAGTAATATTCCATCTCCATCCCACACTCCCTTCTTTTCTTTTATTCCCTCATCTTAGCATCACTTCAATCACAATCACTAACATTAAAAGTGTTAAGCTTTTGATATAAAAATACTTTTAAAAAACCCTACTTTGAACTTCACGACCACACAAATACACACACGCACACGAACACACACCCACACACACATACACCCACACACCCACATGCATTGAATGAGAAACGTGTGACTCTCTTGCTTGCGCTCCTATCTGATAGACACTAAATCATCCATCAGTAACTTCATAAATTTGCCTCACATGCTCTCTGAAACCTGTGCACTGTGTGTGTGTATGTGTGCATAATGTTAGTTATATTCTTCTATAGTAACAGAAGAGTAATAGGAAAATAATGCTCTTGTTATGCATGAAGGAAAGGGCTAGTGCATGAGGAGAACGTTCTGAACTAACAGACTACTGCACTGACAGCCAAGTAGTTATGTCTTCCTGTCCTGATAGGTTGGATGTTAGTGGTCATTTCTTTTTCTTATGTTTATAGAGCTTGGGAGGCTGCAGACACTGGAGCTTTATCTCTGAGGTGACACCAGAATATAAGGAGAACTTCACCAAATATTACAAAAAGTCTTCTGATTTCAACGTCACTGACCCCACCTGTAACTACGCTGAACCTACACATAGGATATGTCACATTTTCTATTAAGTACAAACACTAATTTAAAATAAAGTTGCTCAGGACTGGACCAAGGATGAAATCTGTTTTTAAATTTGTTCTTAAAGAAATAACATGGTTGTTATGGTGTGTTTGGTTATCATTAGCAGGAGTGTGAGGATCATGATGATGAGGAATGTGAGAAATGAAGTATAATCAAAACTTCAAGGTCTCAGAGGTCTGGATTACTAAACTCTAGATTCAACGTGCACACCTTTGTTCTTAATGGCATGATGTAGTTGTTTGGAGAAGAAACATTAGGGGACTACAAAGACTTATTACAATAGGTGTAGCTGTTGTGGTGTGTTTCAGCAGGAGTGTCAGATAATGGTGATGATAGTGATGATGACAGATGAACTGAAATTACTACATTACCTCCCCAGCAGAGTTATTGGACTGATGGTATTCTTAGTTTGTGACCTAGTGAACCAGTATGAGAATGTATTTATTGTTAGAGACTTCTAAGCACTTTTGTAAGTCGCTCTGGAACGGTGGTCTGCCAAATGCCATAAATGTAAACGTAACTGAAATGGACCAGAAGTATGCACTGGAATTAGGTGGAAGATATGTGTGTTTTGATACAAATCAACAGTGATTTGCACCAAAACACTCATATCAAGTGCATGATGATGATGATGATGAAGGTGAGAACTGAGGTGAAAATATCTGGAGTAAAAATCTGCATTAATGCATATGTTTGTGTGTTTGGGGTGGGATGATGATGATGATGATGATGATGAAGGAGTCACCCAACATAGAGCAACAATGTAGACTCGATTGCTCTCAATCCAGATTACTAATCCAGACATTTTTCTTGTGGTTAATAGCTTAATGTGGGTGTTTTAGGGTGTTTGATGTGTAATAGTAAGATTAGAGTTGACATGATGATGATGCCTATGATGATGATGATGATGACGATGATGATATTTTAAGTCCACACCTCTGTTTCTGTGGTGATTAATGCTAATATTAAAGGTGTGATGGTGATGGTGATGGTGATGATGATGATGATGATGATGATGATGGTGAAGGTGTGAACCTAAATAGACCCAAAACGTGGACTGGATTGACACATGATCTCAATCCAGATTGCTCATCTCTGGATTAATGGCATGATGTGGGTGTTCTGGTGTCTCATTAGAAGGGTAGCTCTAATGATGATGATGGTGATGATGATACTGATGATTATGATGATGTAAAGTGAAATTTAATAATATGGACATGACTGAGAAAATTTGGCTTGAGGAAATGAAGTGGGTGTCTGAGAGCAGACTTGTGAGATGGATAATGATGGTGATGATGATGATGATGATGGTGGTGGTGGTGGTGGTGGTGGTGACGAAGGTAGGAACTCTGGCTTACCTTTCGCTCCTCTCAGCACGAAGCCGAATCCCTCGTTCTCCTTCTTGTGCAGCACCACGGTCTTTTCATCGATGGCGCAGTCGCTGCGGAGGAAATTGCGAACGTAGCGTCCGTTATTGCATCCCATCATCCTCATCATGGCCACCGCCTTGCGGCCCGAGTGCACGTTCATCATGATGGAAGGTAAGGGAGGACGGACAGGAGGGATGGAAAAGATGGATGGGTGGATGGATGGCTGTGTTTCAAATTAATGGAGGGGTTAACGCATCCCCTCTTTTCCTCCGTCCCTCGGAGAGCGAGTCGCTCACCGAGGCCTCGTCGCTAAAAACAACCATCACCGGCTCGATGAATAAATGATGAAATAAATGATGAAGAGCGGCAGCAGAGGAACCAGAGGAAACGGAGAGAGGAAAAATGAGTGCAGGGAGTGATGGCAGCACACAAGCGCAAGGATCGTGCGAGTGAGTGTGTGTCATCAGCAGCCAAGAAGCAGTGGTGACATTTTCATTCCTGCGATCCTTTTGGCAGCATGAAGAAGCGAGTGTGTAAGAGCAGGAGAGAATTTCTCTCTCTCTCTCTCTGTCCCTCTCTCTCTCTCCCCCTCCCTCCCTCATTTCTCTCTCACTCTCACTCTCTCTTCTTCACTATCTCTCTCTCTTGCTCTTTTACGTAACATTGTGTATTACTCAGTCAGCATCATTTCCAGTCTGAACATGTATATGCAGTTTTATTATACAGTAATATCTGTCTAATAATAATAATAATAATGATAATAATAATAAGTAAATAACTTTCATCTTAATAATAAAACTCATCATATGTCTATAAAGGTTACAAGTTGCTTCCTGGGTGTGTGTGTGTGTGTGTGTGTGTGTGAGAGAGAGAGAGAGAGAGAGAATAAGTGTATATGTGCGAGCATGAGTGTGTGTATGAGTGTGAGTATGAGAGACTTTTGCAGTCCTAGCAACAGAGCGGAGGATGCTTAGTTGCCCTGGCAACCAAGTCTGTTTTTTTTTTTTTTTAAGATGCCGTGCTGATGGAGGTTCAGGTGATCATGTGATCTAAATTTCACACACAGGTGAATTTATTTTTGTGAATTCTGTGACAGTGTTTTAAATCCCATAAGATGGGCAAATGATGACACAACTTTTAAAATCTATCAAAAACAGTTTCCTTAAACTGAAAGAATCTCATCAGTAAATTTGTAGAGTTTTGTATTTTTGGTCTTAAGGGAGCATGCACGAGATCGTCAGGCAAAGATGCAATGTCACACACACATAATATGCTTTGATATTGTGTATAGGCAACACTAAAACTTCTCAGTATGGATTGAAATAAGCATGACCC
The DNA here is from genome assembly GCF_027358585.1 of Pangasianodon hypophthalmus. NCBI lineage: Eukaryota > Metazoa > Chordata > Actinopteri > Siluriformes > Pangasiidae > Pangasianodon > Pangasianodon hypophthalmus. The sequence continues at coordinate 21,531,988 of NC_069715.1, read as the reverse complement.
ATCATCACCACACAGAAATGGAGTAAGATGTTGTGCATGTCACTAGACATGTTTGTTCTTTTTATGAGCTGACACAAAGTGTGAGAAGCTAGAATGCAAATTGTGGATGACAGCGTGGTCAACAGGGTTGCCAGGGTCGCAGTTTTTATGCCACATTAGGATAGTTTTGGAACAAAGTTGTGGGTGCAGTTAGCAAGGTGGCATTGGAATTGAGCAATTTCCACAAACATAGGCTATAGCAAACAAAGGGAATGTGTAAATTCAGATATTGTATTTATGATGACCGGAGCTATTTCTGTTGTATGACGCATTGCAAAGATTGGGAGAGGAAAAGAGGGATTATGAAGTGGACAATGTCCGTACTAGGCAATGACAAAAAAAATTGTACTGCAGTTATTGGAAATCAAATATTTTTGGATGGATTAGCGAATGCCCAAGGAGTCAGGGAACCCCAAGGATCTGCAGAGCCTCTGCGTAAGTTCACTCTTATTAACCACCCAGGGTCAAACGGCCAAAATGAAGAGATAGCCTACACAATAACTTTGAACATATCACAAAAAACATCATTAAACCTTCAAAGTGAGTGTTTATCAGTTTTCTGTCAGACCTTGGCGGTTGAATTGTCTGTATTTTTTTAACATGGTGCAGACTTTGTTGTGCGTCCTTAAACCTCTACTTCATTCACGCAGAATTGTATGTTCTATTTGTTTTATAATCGAATCCGGTGTGTTATTTTATTTTTAAATAATCAGTATTGTCTAATGTCCCCAGAGCCCTACTGGGGTATGTCCCCAGGGCCCTATTGTCTCATAATCCATCCCTGACCATGGTGACCTTGTATTCCATACAAAGACTGAGAAAAAGAAAAAAAAAATTGTCTCCTTTTTCAGTGCTCAAGCTTTTTGGACTAGTTTTGGGTCTTTTAGGTCTGTGGGGTTTTTGAAATGGAAATTATGCTGAGACTTGGCAACCCTGGTGGTCAACTAATTGTTCTCCATGAACTCGTCCTTCATGTCTGTGTTCCGCTGAACATGCAGATATGGACAAGCTTTAATTTTTTTTTTTTTCAATTTTCCGCTACCTTGGTTTTTGGCTTTTGTCCAATTATGTCATTGACCATCTTGCACTACGATAACTTGTTTAAGATTTAACAGTGGAATGTGTAAAAAATATGGTGAGGCCTTCAAAAATTCTGGAACAATATCAAAGCTTAGGATAATTTCAGCTATGTGTGACTCTCAGCTCTGAATGGAAAGAACAAATGGGCAACAAAATCTGGCTAAATATGCTGTATTGTATGTTGCTTAAGCTGGGCTAACATATTAAGGAGTGAGGAAATGAAGGCTACATTACTGCTAGCGACATCTATTGCAGTGAAACAGCCTTTATGTTTCTCGTTCATTCAATAAAGCCTTGTTGACCTTAAACGGCAATTTGTTTAAATTAACTTTGGGTTAGTCGGTTAATTACCAACTAACAGTGGTCCATTGATGGTCATAAGAACTTTCCAAATGTATCTTTAGTAATGACCCAAAAAAATTCTTATTCACAATTATTGGTCTATTCAGTCTTTCTTCATCAGATCCCTCTATCTCCTCTTGCATTCCGGCTGCAGACAGTTTGCAGTTCATGCAAAATTTAACGCACCTTCTGTCAGTGTAAAAAAAAAAGAAAGAAAGAAAAAAAACCCAGATGAATATTTAACGCAGTGTTGTGTTTCAGCCCCCCAGGGAAAATTCAGCTAGAGTTTGAGAAAAAACAGGCTGAATTATCTCATTAAAAACCAATCTCACTGCAGCAGCACATTTGGGTCAGTGCTGCAGAGAAATAGATATTATAAATGTCTGCATCAGAAACAACAAGCTGGGCTTTTCAGCAGTTTTTACACTTCTGATGTCACTGTCAATTTTACAGTCTCAAGAACACTGTGTGTGTGTGTGTGTGTGTGTGTGTGTGTGTGTGCATTGGTGTCTTACGCATATTTTTATGCATGACTGACTGGATGGAAAATACTACTGACAGTTCATACATCCATACATTATTTCTGGCCTATTAATTCCACTCTGCAAATAAAGAATCACTGTAAAGGAAAGAGAAGTTTCAAAAACCTTCTAGGACTAGATTGCTAGAGCCTGTTCCCTGAACATTAACCATAATCTTCTTCTTCTTCTTCTTCTTAGTTATTGGTCATTAAATGTTGTGCTTTAAATCTTTTTGAATATATATTTTTCTCGGGTCCTTAACTGTATACTGCTTCTAAGTATAGGCATTATTACTTCTTATGAAATGATATACCAATATAGTACCATTATTGTTTTTGAACAGCACCTGAAATTATTTTAGTCACTAAGGTAATTAATGAGTTAGCTAAAATGATGAGATTAAATGATTTGTTTCACTGCAACAGGCCTCAGAAAGTATATAAAGTACTGTGCAAAAGTTTTAAGCGCTCTTTATTTCATTAAAAAATGTGCCGTATATGTTTATTTTATGCCTGCTGCATTAGTGCATTAATGCAAGAGAAAAGAAAAAAAAAGATTTCCAATATGATTTATTTAGAAAAATTCAATGTTAGTCAGATTTTTTTTTTGTTTAGTACTGGATCATATTAAGTAAATGACCATGTTTTGGAGTTTATCTGCAGAGACAGAAGAACTGTAGCAGGTTCTTTAGAAAGCCGGGAACAACAATGTACCTATGGGACAATGTACCTATGGGAAATTATGTTTTGTTAATATTTTCTCATGGGTTTTTACCATTTTTCGTTCAAAATAAAAATTATTTTGATACTTAGAAACTTCATTATGAAGGCATCTTGTGTTACACAATGTCTTTAGATGTGCATAAGCATTTTGTACAGTGCTCAACATTAAGAAAAAAAATTCTTATAGTAACTTAACCAATCAATTGCACTCTTATAATAAATTTCACTTCTGTGGAATTAAGTATATATGTCCAATGGGCCTCATTTATCAATCTTTTGGTAAAGTTGTTTATAAATATTTGCATAGGCCAAACTGAACACAAATTTTCCGCAAGATTTACTAACTTTTCGGAAGCGCTTATCTTCTTCGTACTTGTGCGCATATGTTGGTCACATGTAAAGTGTAAAGCTCGTTCCTGACACACCTCATTTGCATTTAGTGACGCCCCAAAAACTATACACGGAGGGCTGGAAACATTAAATTACTACCAAAAAGTGAAAGAAAAGGTAGAAAGGCAGAAATGGAAGCTATTTTGACTCACTTCTGTGTCAATAAACAATTTTTAGAAGTGTAAGAGCACAGGTCAAAATCTAGAGACAAATTACAGAAAAGGTGAATTAGGTGTAAACTGAGGTGACAAGACAATAGTGTAGGATGAAAACAGAGGAGAAAAAAAGGTCTACACTGTACCCTGGTGATCATGCACACCAAGCATGTCACACTGGAAAAGTGGTATTTTAAAATTGCTCTAAGTGTCTCAGCACAGTGTTGCACGGTGTTCAAAGAAGATGCTGTGGTAAATGGAACCGATTTATAAGCCAGCTTTCGTCCAAAAAAAAAAAAACATACTGGTCTTATTATTACTGCAGCTAATTAATGCTATGCTACACCTAACTCTAACCCTAACTGTAATATCAGTAACCAAAAGGAAACCTTTTGCCTCTTGTAGATTTTTAAATGAAAGATCAAGGTCAAATCTGTCAGATATACCCATCCTTGTGGGGACATTTGGACCCTACCAAGATAGAAAAACATGCCACCCCTGACACACACACACAAAAACGCATACATTATGTCTGTGTGTCTTATATGCAAGCTATACGATATGACATATATTCTGTTATGAATTAATATGGATTTATACGATGGCTGTACCTGGAGGCATCAAAGCTGTCATATGATCCCACGGTGTAATGCCTGAATAGCTTCTTTTTATCTGTCCGATCTATTCGGCTCTCTGGGGAAAAATAAAATCATTAAAACACTTAAAGAGACATGTTATAATCAAAACATCATTACACATAAAAACCCTGAACATTAGTGTTTTATTTGAAAGTTTAGAACTAACTGCAACCACGTGTGGTTTAGGATAATATATCTAATTTACACATTTTTCATCAGACAACAATGATTTGAATATTTTCCATTACATTTTTTTTAATAGTTAATTTCTTCTATTGTCCACATTTAAAGTTGTGTTATCTACATCCACAAACATAGACACTATAACAGCCCCACACACACACACACACACACACACACACACACACACACACACACACACACACACAGGTGTGTAGGCTTACGTGGTCTGTCCTCGTTTGTTTTGGCAGGAATTTCTTCCAAACAATTAGCTGGAAACCAGCCGACACGGCCGCGAGCGCTGCCTTCCCAGTAGCCACCTTCACCAATACTGAGAACTGAGACAGCCAAAAATCAATTAACTATTCTCCTCTGAGACTTGTTATTGTTATTGATCTGTTACTTTACACTGAGACAGAGCCAGTTTTCAGCCATTCACTTCATTTTGTAACAAGTGTATGCTTCTAACACACAGTGTTGATTGCTGTGGTATCTTAATGACATTTTAGCCACTGAAAACACCGGAGCTGTGTCTTTCATGCTGTGATCTACTTTAATACTTAAAAGTGTTTAATACAGGTGTGTCACACTCATTTGAGCACAATGCACATAGTCCAATCAAGTGGGAATTCCCATTGCCAGTGTGCAAGGTGCATACAGAAGAGCTAATATCATGAACCAGGGTTGCCAGGTTTCAGAAAAATTTCCAGCCCAACTACATCAAAAGACCTGAAACAAGTCCCAGAATTTTCTTTCTTTTTCCCAGCCTTTGTGTGAGAAACAAGGTCACTGTGGTGTACATGCATTTGTGATGTACTGACATTACCCGCTACCCATAATGTCCCTTTCCCTCTCCCAATACATGAAATGCAATACAATTTACAATAGAAATGGTTCTTGACATCACAGATACACTGTATGCACTTACACTTACACTTATGCCTTTGTTTGTAGAAATTCATTTGATTTAATTCTGATTATTTTCTATTAAAAAACAAGATCTTATCGGCTGCTGATTATTTTTAAACTAGCGTAATTTGGTGTAAAGCAACCCTGTCATTAAGTGTCCTGTCTGCTGCTCCTCCTCCACTGAAAATGTCCATGCAGTGAACATGGGGCAGCGTGAGTCCACTATTTGTGGTTGTTGCAGGTCCCATTTTTGACCACTAGGTGCATTAATAACTCTAAAGAGCTAAGAAGGGCAGTTAGCCTAAAGACTGTGCATCATCTAAAATATATGGAGTTGTGAATGAGGACTTTATGAAGATTAAGATCTGTTTAATGGCTGATATATATGGTTTTGCCGCTATGGATTAGCCAACCTGTAACTTAAGTGGACTTAATTGTGTTTGTCTTATATGTCATGAATCTACACAAAAAGCCCATTTTTACATGATCAGATTTTAAGCTTGCTACTGAATAGTTACATATCTTTACAATATTAGCACATTTTAGCAGTACAATTTATGGCTCTATTTTGTCCTCTAGTGAAATAAGAAGGTCTACAAGGTGATTTTTGATTTAGAACATGGATTTTAAATTCACTTTGAGGGCCATATTAGAGCCTTTATGGGGCTGGTCCTGGCCTGCAGGCTGTTGGTTTGACATCCTGTTTTACTATGTAGTACTCTAGAAGATTAGTAGAGAACAGACTTTGCTTCAGTACATGAGAGGTTTGTAGATTCAAACACTAACCATATTTTATTTTGGGAAAATGCACATGATGTAAGCAACCCCTTCCATTTCATAGTCCATGATGGAACCCATATACACACTAAACAGTTATGTATATACAAACACTGTCTAGTACATAAGTACTGCATGTGAATTGAGACATGCCTTAAGGGACCTGCATCCGTGTGTGTGTGTGCATGTGTGTGTGTCTGAATGTGCCTGTGGGTGTGTGCTGACCTTTGACCCTGTCATTTTTATACAGTGTGATTTCTCCCTCTGCCTGAGGCTGATAGGGTCGCACTGCGACAAAATGGCGACCGGGGACGGCACTATACAGCTTCCTTCTTGACCCCGAACCATCAAGACTTGTATTCGCTCTGAGGAAGATAGGAAGAGCAGAATTAAAATTGTTCAACTGTAGTACCTTTCTTTAGGGACTGAATTTGAGAGTCTTGTTATGATAAAACATCCCATCTCATGCAAACATCATTGGGACCCGAAACATAACTATCATATTCAACTGTGATTTTTCCTCATGCTACATAACAGGACTGTTCTACTTTGCTGAGTTAGGTCTATCTACAAAACGGAGACCAGTGTGTAGATGGACATGTGTTCAAGTTCATATATTTAAGTATTACTGGGTAGGTCTCTAACACTCAAACATGGTTTAATGATAGTTTAATGATTGCAGACAAAAAAGTGAGATTTTCTCTAATATCCTATCAAGTTAGTGTATGTCCACTAGCTATTTGGCAGTAACAGTGAAGATTATGAACATTTACAGTATAAATATGACTTTAAAAAAATCCTGTCAGGTCAGCTGACTTTAGCGAGCTGGCTAAGAAATCAGATAAAATTCATGTGGATATATAAATTTCAGATATCACTATTAGGAAATACTTTTTTATTACATGTACATGTTTTATTACATTCCAACAAACAGTTGCTTGTTCTGTGGCTTTAATCACAAATGGCATGCTATTGGCCAGGAAAAGTCTACCAAGACCCCTGTTATGTTAAACTGCTTGCAGGGAGAATAGTGAGAATATATGGTGAATAGGAAGACATTTCAGATTTAGCTTGAAAATGAGTTGAAGAGGGCAGAAATTTATGAGGCTCATGTGTCACATCAATGCCTGCACAAAAAAGGATAAGCAAACTACCCTTCCCATGATTCCCAGACAGCCAACGAACTACAAAGCTCATCACACGATCCCTCCCAAGCAACCTATCCCTGTTCACGTTCACCTGAATACTAATTACACATAGCTGCTTGCTATCCCTACAACTCATTCAAATAATCCAGACTCGCAAACAATCACTGCCAAGCAGTTTCTGTGACATTACTATGTCTTTGGTTCATAGTAATGAAGAAAAACATGTTACCTGTTTTTTTTTTGTTTGTTTGATTTACATTTACCCCTGACAATTGCCTGTTGTTGGTTTTTTAGTATCACTTTGGATTTGTTTTGATGGACTTTCTTTAATAAAGCCGTTAATCCGCACCTACATCCTCCCTGCTGTTCTTCTGTTCATGACACTGTGGGTAGTCTAACAGAAGTACAGACTAATATTAGTGACATTTGTGTATTTCTTAACGTGTTACTTGTGTAAAATAAAGTAGTTGAGTCTAATACACAGTTCTATTATGATCAGCTTACAAAGTAGCTTTAGTAGGGGAGCGCTAATGCAGTTGTAACACTGCACAGTTGTAACGTGCTTATTTTGTCTAAACGTGTACACGCAGATGTGACTTTATTACATGCAATACAAGTACATCACAAGTACAAACCAAAAACAAACAAAAAAAGCAGGATTCATCCTGTTGTACTGGAGATATTTGTGAAAAACTCATTTTCTGTCATATAGGTAAAAAAACTGTTTTTTTCCCTAATATTATTTTTTCTTGTGTTCACAAAGTGAAATCTGTGCTGTTGTCTAGATTTATCTCTAAATTAACTGTTAGAATCGTTTGCAGAGTTCATGCATGCTGCTGTGTGCGAGATTGTGAGAAACCCGGGGTGTGATGAGCGGTAAGTGTAACACCTCTTTTATTATTTACATTTATTACACAGAATCTTGCTTCAGAGTGTCTCGGACTGTTAAGACTAGCGAAAGGTGGCAGCACTGAAACAGAAAAAATGTACACAAATTTTAATCTGTGTAAAAATGAATTCCAGTCGATGCAGAGCACATTCAGTTAAACTATATACCATACCTTGATCATGGTTACTATGATATAACAAAAAAAATTAAATGGAAAAAAATGAAAACAACCAGAAAAAAAGGTTTTGTCTTTATGAGCCCTTCAACATCAATCTACAATATTACAATACATGTTTAAATTAGTGATTGTTCTGCTTCTCCACATGTGCTTCATGCATGTGCCAGCATATTTTGTAAATACTCCACGCTTCCCTCAAAAGCATATCACATGGAGAAGTGAATGCATGATGGGGTAACACTGATTTTTCTGATGTACATATAAGCATCGTAATCAGCATTATTTCCATATTTAATAAAGTGTATATACATATACATTGTAACTATGCTTTATTCACGAGCTGGTACCTTGTAGTTACACTGTATAATACAATCCAGAATATAAACTCTCTCACTCTCTCTCATCCACAATCTCTTTATCTCTTTAACTCTGATCACACTCATTTTCTACCAGCGCATCAGAAGCATTTCTGCTATTGCAACACATCATCAACAAATATTCAGTAACTTCATTTCATGAAAATAAGACCAAGCTAATAAATAATTTTTCCAACTCATCTTCATCAAGGGTGCCAATACTTGGGTGCATTTGGTGAACATGTCTAAGAAGAATGTCTGAATGTCTGAATGAACTGATGCGAGAGCTCCATCTTATGGGAAGTGTTTGTAGCACACTTTTTGTGTTATGAGAACGACACTGTGCTGCACAGTGCACACTTGGTTCTTAAAGGGAATGAGAGGAACCAACTGAATTCGATATTCCAGCAACTCATGTAACCATACCACTCAATAATTTTATTTTTATTACATTTTTTTTACAACTGTGCTGCTCTATGCAATGTTACTACCTGCACCTTTCACGATGCCCATAAAAATAATAATAAAAAAAAGATGTCTATGAAAATATAAGAAAATAAGATCTCATGCCTTGTTTTTGCATGTGTGCTATGATTATGAAAATACCGTTCTTTTCTAACATGACTGTCTTGCTTTAGAAATTAATTTAAATCACAGTGTTTATGTAAGCCAGTTTACACCCTATGCACAATTTAAAACTGATTTACACCCTAACAACAAGCAAGTAGTGAATTCTACTGTATTAACTGTAATAACTTCTAATAATTAATAGCATTTTTTAATTTTTCATATATTATTTATATTTATATATAAAAATATTTTTGAACATATTGCCACACAAACTGCCTAATGGTTTTGAAACACACAAAGTAACTGCAGTGAGCTGTATCTTGTGTATGTGATCTGTATGATGTATTTGCTGCTAATTCATTGAGAATTTTTATTAAAGAGAGGTTCTTGAATATTGATATTTTAGTAGTACTGAATTAGCATTCATGTGATATGTGTGTGTGTGTTACAGTACCATATGTCTGTTTTTAATCTACATAGAGGTCAGAATGTCACATCTTAATCACTACTGAGGCTTTGTGGCCATGGCAAATAAAGCCCTTGGTATCAGTGCATACACACACACCCACACCCACACACACCCACACATTTGTATTACTATCCTTGTAATTACTTCCATTGACATAATACCTAATGCAGTGGTTTAATGATGTGCTACACCTAAATCAAACACTAACCCTAACCTCTGTAACCAAAAGGAAACCTTTTTTTTTTTTTTTTTTTTTTTTTTTTTTTTTTTTTAAATAAAACCTACAGTTTTTCTTATGGAGACTGGTCAAATGTCCCCACAAGATCAAAACTCTCAGATATTCCTACCCTTTGTGTTCCTCACCAAAATATAAAGACATGGCCACACTCACACACATTACATACACTGACACTAATCTTCTTAATCCTCTTGAATGATGATAGTCAGGTTGATCCAGAGAATGAGAGGATGACACACACACACACACACACACACAAGAGAGAGAGAGAGCGAGAGAGAGAGAGAGAGAGAGAATATGTACACATTCTGTATTATATCTTTAACACAGAGCAGGCAGGACTCTTGGACTTTAAAGATTAAACTAACAGAGCACCTATAGATTCATACTCTGTGTGTGTGTGTGTGTGTGTGTGGTGAGAGCCACAGAGAAGTTGTGGCTACAGTATGTCTAATGAGATTATTCAGTCTTGATCTCCACTGATGTCAGAATGTCCCCATAATGATGTAATGTGTCAGTTTTATTCTTTTGGGCACACGTTGCTGGTCCACATGAGATTTTCTACACTATTAAAATTTTTTAAACAAAATAAACCAACAACCAAAAACTGAAAGAGTCATAATATTTGCTTTTAGTTACTGAGGTTAAAGTTTGGGTTAGATATAGACGTAGCTATGGTTATATGCATGTTAGTTGAAATGTCCCAGAAAGATTTATTCGTTTATTATAGAATTATATGCGTGTGTGTGTGTGTGTGTCTCACCTGTGCTGTAGTCTATGCTGCTCCTCTCCCAGGCGGCTGAGTGAGGGCGAGCGGCTGCGTGGTGGGGCTCTGGTACTCACTGTGCCGTTAGGGCTGGTGTGTATGTGTAGCTGTGTGGTTGTTTGTTGGGGATGTAGTTGGAGGTGGTTTTCACTATTGGAGCGCAGCAGCACACGTGGAGGCACCAAATGATGAGGAGCACGACGTCTCCTGGAGTATGAGGGAGCCTCAACGAAAGGCACTGAAAGAGAGAAGAAGAGACAGATTATTATTATTATTATTATTATTATTTCGCTGTGAATCCACAGTGTATTATTATTATGGGAGTTCACCATTTCATAATTATATACAGTCATAGTGGAGAATTTTCAGCATACACAATGCAATACAGTAGGTTAGTATGCAAATGATGTAGCCTACTTAATACAGAATGTCTGATGTTAATAGAAAGCATTATTTCAAACACATGCTCTGATTTTTAAAGAAAAAAAAAACATTTTAATTGAACTAAGTACTGTCACAGTGCATCCCTGGTTTACTTCCTGATTTTCAGCAGTTTCTGCTTCCTGTTTTCCTTAGCGTCTGCCCTGTACACTCCCTGTTCACTGTCAGTGCTGTTGAGAAGTAGTGGGGTTAAAAGTATGCAGTTATTAGTTTCATCATATTTTTTATCATTTCTGTGTGTTTTAATTCGAGCTGCTTGTAAGTACTGTAGGTGAACAATTTTATGAACCAAGCAGCAAGAGGTAGATTAAGAATCAGGAGCAATAGCACACATTTTTTGTAAATTGCATATTTGTAAATGTATAATGAAGTATGAGAGCAAATCAGTGTTTCAATTATTGTTTGTTATTAGCAGAAGGTGTGATATTAATCATGAATGTAGCTGTCATGTAGTTCTGCTGTGTAGCCAAGTTTTGTGGCTGTAAACTCACTGGATAGAGCACAAAGAGAATTCCAAGCAGACAGGTGAGAGACAAAGTGAATGGCTGAGAGAAAACCCATCCCCCTATTATCCTACACAGGACTGCGGTGTAACCTGGAGCCTATCCCAGGGGACGCAGTGCACAAGGTGGGGAACACTCTGGACAGATTGCCAACCCATCACAGGGCACAATCACACACACTCCAGACAATTTGGAAATGCCAATCAGCCTACAGCACATGTCTTTAGACTGGGGGAGGAAACTAGAGTACCACGAGGAAACCCCCAAAGCACAGGGAGAACGTGCAAACTCCACACCCAGGACAGAGGCCAGATTCAAACCCCCAACCACAGAGGTGCAAGGCAACAGTGCTATCCACCAAACCACTGTGCCATCAGCTAGCCTCCATTAGTCAGTTCTTTTCTAATAGGACTAATTTTTAAACTAACATTAGCAGTTAGAATAATGGAATTGAAATGCAGGCTTGCTAAATTGGGCCCACAGTCTCACTGCTAAGACTGCTGAGGGGTTTGAGAAGACAAATGTGGCTAATGCTACCTATCAAGTGCTTCCTCAAGTCAGGGGTCTACCTCTAACTAAAGCACATGGGACACTTTGAAGACAATGATTTACACATCCTGGAAAGGACTCTGTCTCAGTCAAACTGGATCATAACCATCTCTGAACAGATTGGAAGGTCTACAAAGGCAGAGCTGCAGTATGTTTTTGAGTATTTATCTAACATGCATAGTACAGACATTTCACTGATACACAGTATAAGTAAAATTAGACGGTGTATTCTGATTAATGTACTCATTCTGGAACCACTAATCCTGGTGGTGAATCCTATGCCTATCCCGGGAACACTTGGAATGCACCTTGGATGGGACACCCGTCCATCACAGGGCACCATGAATACACACATTCACACACTCATTCACATCTAGGGCAGTTTAGCGTAGCCAAGCTCCCTGTTGGCGTGTTTTTGGGAGGTGGAGGAAACTGGAGAACCCAGATGAAACAATGTCATCATGGAAAAAGTGTGAAACTCCACACAGACAGTAATCCAAACTCAGGATTGAACTAGGGAGCCTAGAGCTATTAGGCAGCAAGACTACTGCTACACTACCATTGCTTCAAGTACTGCTAATAAATGGTATTAATGTGAAGCTTTAACCAAAACTCATTGAATAAAATGCGGTCCAGTGAGACAGGGACATCTGAAGGATGTGGTTAGTAAGGCAGCTGCTTCCCGAAAGCAGTGCAGCTGTAATAATATTATTGGATTATTATAGCTGTACTTATAGTTCACAATTTATAGATATATCAACATAAATTTAGGTTTTATAGCTAGATCTGGCATTCTAATAGACTGTTTAATCAGCCTGTGAGATTGTAAGTTTCTGACCCTCATTTTTGTTTGTCTCCTCTAACAGGCTTTCAGAGATGCAGTGGTGAAGAAGAAGCAAGAAAATGTTAATCATTCTATGATTGTTGTGTTTAAAAATTCTCTGGAGATGTGCCAGTGTGACCAAACACTGTATGTAGCAGCTGGCGAAACTGTGTTCCAGCACACTTGGCAACATCCGCCGGTAAAATCACAACGAGTCTATCAAGATGGGGTTCGGATAATGAACTGTCTGCTTTTTGTCACATATACTAGCTGAGGACAAACAGGAGACATTTGTCAATGACATATGTTACATCAGATATGTCAAAATCACAAGGATACCTGGAAGTGCTGAGGTTTTGAGAAATTGAGGTTGGGAGAAAAGATGCTCTAAAGGGATCTAAAAAAAAATTATTTTAAAAATCTGACATGAACAACTCATCATTCTGACCTTCAGGTTCTCTCAATGTCAGCACACTAAAAATAGCCTTCCCTCTTTTCCTGTCTGATCAGGTGTGAAGAGTTTCAGATTTAGAAGTCAAAATGAGGACGTTGTGCCGAACTGCAGTCTTCCAAGAAAAAATTTATGCAATTTTTATTTCATTATTTTTACTAATATTTGTATAGCATGCTCTTAGTGACTGAGAGCAGTAGGGATGATAACATCGAGATAATGTTGAGGAGTGTACTGAGTACACCAGTATCAGGTGCTAGACTTTAAGATACCACAAAAATCTCTTTATTAACATTAATCAACATCTTCTGATCAATCAGAGTCAAAAATTCAGTCCACAAATTTGATCGGTCAAGCGGCATTTCAAGCGTTCCTATATTTCAGGGACGTTTGACTGTGTGTATCGCTTTGCTTGTCTGTGTTCGCCATGTAAAATTTCACTTCCTAGTTCAAAACCTTCACTACAGTAGAGTTAGTGACATCATCAGTGGACATGGCAAAAGATACTTTTCAGGAATATAATTTTTGGCTTAAAATATGAAAGCTTGTCAGATGAAGATGAAAAGGAAGCCAATTTCACCGAAAGCACCTTTAACAGGAATGTACAAATCAGTGTGAGCTAGCTAGCCAGCTATGAGTTATAAAGTGAGTGTAGCTTCATCGGGATCTATTTCCACTAGCAGAAAAATAAACAGAACATTTGGCCATATTGTGTCGCACGTGTCACTTACTTGAAATCACACGAGCAAGAGCGCAGTTATACTGAATATCAGCATGGCTGTGATTATCTACGGCACCTGTGGCGAATCACAGCCGCGCCGATATTCAGTATAACTGCCTCTTGCTTGTGTGATATTGATTAATTAGAAGAATGCAATAGCTTTAGGGCACGTTCAGCTTCTTTGCCTATGCCCACATTTTTTGGATTAACAGCCACATCCAGTCTGATCATCTGCAATGGAGTGATGTGCTCAGAATTTCTGCCTTGATCAACCTTCCCATTATGTACATCCACACACAGTACAAAGTTATTTATTGTTATCTTCACAGGAATGGTCAAATCTTTGCTCATAAATGCTTTCATCCATCTGATATTTTGTTTAAAAGGTATTAAAAGTCCAAGAAAAAGAACAGTTTTGCAGTAATGAGATGGTCCTCTGTGCCTCTGTAAGGTCATAAGAGAAAGTTCCTGGACTTGTTACTGTCTGCAATGAAAATAGCACCCATACACACGACTATCCTTTTAGCCCTCATCACTACTGCAGATACGAGAGTTGATTCAGTATAGTGGAGAAGACAAGATTCAAAAACCGGTTTGAGAGAACTGCATGACTTCAGACATACCCTGTTGAGAGTCACACCAGCAGGGTTGCCAAGGTCGGAGTATTTTACACCAAATCGAGATAGTTTTGAAACAAGGCTGAGGGAAGTTGGTTAAGGTGCAAAGACTTTAAAAAGAAATAAAATTTGTCTCCCAGGTCTTTTTGCAGCTTTTGAGATGTAGTTGGGGTGGAAATTTTGCTGAGACTGGACAACCCTGCACAAGCTTGGCCAGAGACTTTATGTTTAATTACTCATGTTTAAGTTTTTTACATTCTAATGCACAGCTTTTGTTTTGATATATGCTGCCAAGAGTCTGAATGGATCATGCAAACACTCCCTTAACAGTATCATTAATTTTCAATTACTGTATAATTGTTGAATATTTTAATGTTTATAATGGAAACCTATGGCATACAGTGCCTCCAGAAAGTATTCACCCCAATGATTATTTCTATTTTTGCTGTATTGCAACATCATATTTAAGCATATCATATCATAAAAATAAAATTAAATACAGTATGTCCTCAGAATTATTTGAAAAAAAAAAAAAAAACGAAAAACTGCTGAAGTGATAAATATTCACCCCAGTGTCAATTGCCCTTCTGCTGCAATTACAGATTTAAGTTGTTTCAGATGTGTCTCTATAAGCGTTGCACATGTTGATTCTGCTGAAAGCAACCATAGAGCATGATGCTACCACCACCGTGCTTGATTATAGGAATGGTGTTACCTGGGTGCTGGACTGTATTTGGTTTGCACCAAACATTATGTTTCATCTTTAGACCAAATGGTTCAACTTTAGTCCCAACAGACCACAAAATCTTTTCCCAAAAGCTCTTAGATCCACCTTGTTACAATGGATTTCAAAATGCTCCGAAGAAGGTTTAAACTTTTGCCAGTGTTTTAATAACCTTTCCATCTCGAAGCTTCATGAGCAGTTCCTTGGTCTTCATGATCTGCTGATCCGATCTGCCATTTTAGCTGTGAGACTTCCCAAAGTCAGAGATATCATACAACTAGACACAGGTCCATTTAAAATTAACACAGGTGTACCCTGTTTAACGTATTTAGTATGAACTCTCAAAAATTAAAGACTAGTCCTAATTTAGATCGCTAAAAGAAGTTTTTAGATTTAATTTTATTTTGTAGAGCAGATTTTGCACTACAGCAAAAAAGAGAAATGATCACTGGGTGATAAATAATAGCATTGACTTTGAATTTTGTGTATCATTAAACCCCTAATAGATGGTTAATGGTTTAAGGGAGCAGTGTACACTTTACAAGCTGTGTTCATTTAACACAGTTAATCCCCACACACTCTGATTCACACTTGCTTATAACGTTTTCATTACAGAACGAGTGGACATTTGCCCCTGAACTCTTTGCCTTCATCATTATCTTCATTAATCACCCAAACTCTGATAAGGTTCTCATTAGCCGTGAATGACAAATTACTGACCTATGCGTTTGAGTTTATTTCCCATCAGACAGTGGGAATTAAAGTGATCTTTCAGTCAGAAATTTAATATTCTGAAGTATGACTCTTTAGCTCTGTACTAGAGCTCTGAGTCTAAAATAGCTAACAAGTAAGTGGAGCTGGAAAGTTTGATGGTGGAACTGTTTTATAAAAGTTATTTCAACAAATAGGGACAACTGTTTATCTGTACACTGATGCAATGATCTAATAAGCCAATCATGTGGCAGCAGTGCAATGCATAAAGTCATGCAGATACAGATCAAGAGCATCAGTTAATGTTCATGTCAAACATAAGAATGGGAAAAAATGTGATCTTTGAGTATGATGTGGTTGTTGGTGGCTGGTTTGAGGATTTCAAAAATTGCTGATCTCCTGGGATTTTCATGTACAACAGTCTCTACACTGTAAAAAAAATTACTGCAGATTGTACAGTAATTTAGTACTGGAAAATCACTGTAAAACATATTTACATTAAAGCAGCATCTTACATTGTATACAGTAACACATAACCTAGTACATTTGCTCCATGCAGGATACAAGTGAGCTGAAGGGTCATGCTCTAGGACCCAACCTTGGTAACTTAGCAACACTGGGATTTGAACATATGACCTTCTGAGCTGTAATACTGTAACTGATTCAACCACTTCTAACGCTGAATTCACTTCACCAAAAGATTACATTAAATCAGTGCAAGTTAGTGTGCCTTGTGGGGGCTCAGTGGTTAAGGCTGTGCATTACAAGTCAGAAATTTGTGTGTTCAAATCATGGCATTGCTTAGTTGTATCCTGTACCAGCCAAAAGAGCAAAGGTACTGTATTATGTGTCATTTTATACCATGTAAGATATTACAGTACATTACTTATACTTTATTTTATAGTTGTTTACTGTAAATTTTATTGCAAAATCTACAGTCAATTATTTACAGTGTAGAGTTTATGGTGCAATTAACAACAACAACAACAACAACAACAAATCCAGTGAGCAGCAGTTCTGCAGGTGGAAATGCCTGGCTGATGAGAAAAGTCATAAGAAAATGGTCAGCCAGACTGGGTTCAGCTGACAGGAAGGTCATGGTAACTCAAATATGCACTCTTTACAACCGTGGTGAGCAGACAGCCAAGAACAGGAATCTGAGGCCACAGTGGCCACAGGCAGGGAACTGGACAGGTGAAGGTCAGGGGACTTCAATGCAAAACTAAAGAAACAATTTCAGACAGTGTACTTGTCTAGGCTGAATGGCTACATTTGGGGTAAAGAGGAATTGTGTAAATATGATCCTTTATATCCAAATGATATCTGATATCTGTAAATGGTTACAATTAATACTGCAATCAAATGAAAATTAATCCTAAGATTTGGTCTGTGCGCAGTAACTGATTTACAATATGTGACATATTACACAAATCCCATTATTCTTCCATGTAAGTCAAAACAGTGTGTTCTTACTGACTGCAAGCAGATGATACATTACAAAGAGTAGCATACTAACTGAATAAGCATGAGTGTTTGTCATTACAAGACATTAAAAGCAGATAACAGAGGTGGCAATAGGATAAAGGCTAAAAGCCAATGAGAATAAGCAAAGAGAGAGAGTGTTGCACTGTAGGTCACAAGAACTGAGAACACAAAACTGATCAACTGACTGAAGTTGTAATGTTATTAAAAGTGTTAAAGCATTCTCTTACCTTCACTCTTTAAGGCACAGAGAAAAGATTTCATTTTTACTCCACTAGTATTCACTTATATCGATACAGTCTCCAAAAAATAGTCCGAATAAGATGTTCCCTCACTTACGAAAAGAAAAATAAAGTAGCAGTACAAAGTGTGAGAAGTGTGAGAGACAGTGATACAGCACAGATCATGATTTGTCTAGAGCTGGCAATAAACTGGAAAAGATTCACCCTGGACCCTCCACCCTGCTCCCACCACTCCCTCCCTCCCCCCCCCTCTCTCTCTCTCTCTCTCTCTCTCTTTCTCTCAATGACTCTGACCATCCCTTCTCAATCTGACTCTTTCAGCATACGTGCATTACTGTGTCTCACCTTTCTTTCATTCTTTCCTTTCCTTATTAATCTCACACTCCTCTCTTTTAATCTTTTTCTCTCGTATCTCTCTCCAATTGAATCATTTAATTACACTTTAATTATTTATAATGTTTTATAGGCATTACTGTCTTTATACACAACAATATGCAATAATCATATAAAGCAGTGCTGAGGGTAACTGTGTGATCAAAGCAGAGGCTATTTGCACCCAGGCGAGAATAGAAATGTACACCATCTGCACACAATCAGATTGCCAATCCCATTCTTTATCACACCAGTCTGGGACTGGTTTACACTATAGTTTACTAAGTATACACTATAGTTTACCTTAAGCTAACTAGCTTAAGTCTAGTTAGCTTGCTAGTGACTGAGGCTACTGTTTTAGACAATACAATAGCCTTATAGTAGCTAGCATGATATTGAACATTGCTAATCATGTATGCAATATAATAACCTGATGTTATCTAGCTCATTTTTAATTACATAATATGTAGACTAATATTAGCTGCCTTGTTAGCAAACCTGGCTAAAATTATATAGCTGCAGAGGTAACATTAAAAACGTACTACTTAGCAGTCAACGTTAGCATAAAGGCATGTTTAAGGAGCTGGTCAGCTTAAGTACTGCTGCTAAATACTGACATAATGAGATAATTTCAGTTTCATACAGGAATTTGTCACACAGCTAAACTTGTGGGTTAAATGTGGCTCAGAGTTAAATAATAGATTGTTCAATAATAAAGATCAGCTGAAATGATCAGGTTAGTCTTTGATAAATGATGAAATAAAATCAGCTCTCGGTACTGCACTCAGATTTATGCATCATCTCAAATCTCATCTCAGCAAAACCTCACTGCATCTGTTTTTTTCATATGTACAATTATTTTTATTTGCACTGTGTAATGATTCATGCAGAACAGTTTAGATGACCCATGCGAACATCTACTAAAAAAAAAAAAAAAAAAAAAACAACCTCCACAGTTAGAGTAGTATAGGGAACATTTCTTTCTTGCCTGAATTATTCTTTTAATGTTTACTAATAGTCTGGCTCATTCAAAAAGGCATACAGTAACACACAGGAATTCCTAAAACACAGTGTAGATTGCCATTATATATTAATTTGCTTTTTTTTAATTAATAAAAATATACCTCAGTCAGTTAGATGCGTAATGAGTGATAATTTACTTCAGTGGATTAAAAACTGCTATGGGATTTTAAGAAATAACATGTCACAGAAATTGTAGTAATCCTTGAACGCACCTTTTTCTGTGCAGCAAGAGGAACCCATGCTGATTGCTGTACAATCCCATCTCAATTAAGATCCATAGATCAAACAAGGAAATAGGGTAATAAATAGGAAAGAAGGGAGCAAAGGGGATGAAGGGGGGGTAAATGGACAGTTCTGATGCATCTGGCGTTCCTGAGATACGATTTTGTCTCCATGATGCTGCCTGATCAGAATTTAAACCTCTTAAACTGCAGCTTGTCTCATTCCGCCTTCTGGACAGCTGTGAAGCTCGGATTAACTGTGCCTTGTTTCTTTCTTTTTCTTTCTTTCTTTCTTTCTTTCTTCTATCTATCTATCTATCTATCTATCTATTGAACTTGGAATAAATAATAAAAATGGATCCTCTTTCTTTCTTTCTTTCTTTCTCTCTCTCTCTCTCTCTCTCTCTCCTCTCTCTCTTTCTTCTTTCAGTTAGTGTCACCTGGTGGATTTCAGAGGCTCTAAAATAAAAGAGAACTGTAATCCAATAATAACACACACACACAAACACACACACACACACTTGCCTCCTTTCACCCTTATATCGGTGTATAGTACCTTTCAGAATTATTGGCACCCTTCATAAAAAATGAACATGTATCTAAAGATTAACATTAATTGATATTTTGAGCCCAAGCATACGTTATTATATACATTATATTGATATTATATTGTTTTATGTATACATCTTACTTTTTTTTTTTTTTTAAAGAAGTGCACTTTGCACTGCAACACACTGGTTTCAAACTTCTCAACAGCCTTACAGTTAATATTTTGTGAGGTCTGCCTTGGAGAGAATAACAGCACTGAGTCTCTTCCTGTACTCTCGTCCTGGGACACTTGTTGAAGGATCTTGGTTCACCCTTTCATACAGAACAATTATGCTCCTTTATATTCTTTCAGTTGTGCATTTGGACCTCACTTTGGACTCTTCAGTTCACCACAGGTTTTCTGCCATTTCCTTGTGACTGATTATTGATTCCAAGCCTATGTCTTTCTTTTTCATTTCTAGCCTGTCACAGTGTTGGTCTTTTTTGTGACTTTAATTATTGTTTTAATAAATTCCCCAGACCAGTGTCTCTGTTTTGTTACATATACAATCTCTTCTTGTTACATATACAATACCATAAATTTTTTATTTATTAATGTACTTACTGTATATAATAGTGCACGACCAATGTTTCTGCACATGTTGAATTTCACTGATCACAAAAACTTGACTCACAATGTCTTGAAGCCTTAATTAATTAAATCATTACACACTCTGTGTAAGGGAGTGTATTAATGCATTGCTGAAGTCTGAGACCTCATCACAAAAAAAGCAATATTCTTAAGTATACATCACTGAGATCAATCATTTTAAAATTATATTCAAATACAGTAACTATAAGGTCTTTCACAATTTGAAAGTGTGTATGTGTGTGACTCTCACCTACGTCACTCTCTCTGTGGTTCTTGATCAGCTCAGCAAGCTCAAAATTTCCTGCGATGATGGCCACCTGACACACAGGGGTCATTCAGGTTCATGAATTCAGAAAAAAAGCATGAGGGAAATTCAAGCAGAAACAGATGACTTCATTTGGTAAATTCCACACTGTGTACACATGCCATTGAACACATTATTCATTCAGTATATTTTCAGTTTGGGCTGGGTTTGAATGTGTGTGTGTGTGTGTGGTGCATCTCTGAACCTTTATCTTCACTAAATGTTGATGCCTTGAAGCTGACAAACTTCTCTAGGTATGATGTATTGACCATCAGTCCTATT